>NW_027471815.1:0-19665 GCF_051020765.1 Lasioglossum baleicum | reverse complement strand
TTCTCTAACGGTTTAACAATACTCAAACGGATTGACGCACTACTTCCGTACTCAGACTATGAATTAAGGTGACAAATGCCACAATGTTCATCTTATTTCGTCACGGAATGCCTAGTCTTTCTCTCGGAATCACATGATAAGTGTAGCTATTGCCTTAGCCGTCCGTCTCTCAGTGATTGAGGTAACGTTCCCGATCGGTCTGACAATCGATCTCCTAATTCATGAATGAAAACTCGGTGCTCGTCACTAAATTGTATTCGAGTTCATTTATCGCAACACGATGTTATACTCTCGATACCGCGGATTTTATTCTCGGAGGGTAAGGGATCAGGCAAATAGTATGCAGTTATGCCAATTGGTAACGTTCACAAACGGATTTACAAGGCTTGACTCTCCGAATCACAGGATAGGTGTTGCTATTGTTATAGCTGTTCGTTTCTCACAGAAGGCCGTAACGTTCTCGATCGGTTTGACATTCGATCTTCTAATTCATACATGATATTACGATGCCCGTGACTAAAATGTGTACTATTTTGATTTGCTGAACATGAAGTTATACCCGTGGTTCAGCGGATTATGTTCTCTGAAGGTAAGGTATAATGTAAATAGTATATCGTTATGTCAAATGGTAACGTTCACAAACGGTTTTATGCTCAACTTTAATGTTCATACCGTGAATTATTGTATCTATTGTCAATAATGTTCAGCGGATTTACTACTGTAATACAAGGCATGACTCTCCGAATCAGAAAAACATGTGAAGCTGTTGACTCTGCCGTTCGAATTTCAAAGAAGGTGGTAACGTCCTGGAACGGTTTGCCTCTCTATATGTTCATTGGTACATGAAATTAGGGTGCCAGACCCAACAATGTGTACTTCTTTGGTTCCGTTTATACTAAAACGATTGACTATATACCAATTGGTAACGCACTCATGCAGTTTCGCGCACTACTTTAATATTGAATCCGTGAATTAAGGTGTCCATTGCCAGTACTCTTCAGCGGATATACTCCTGGTGTGCCTAGTGTGACTCTCATAACCACATGGTAGGTGAAGCTGTTGTGTTATGTGTGCGATTTTACAATGAAGGAGGTAACTTTCTCAATCGGTTTGACCCTCGACCTTCTAATCCGCGCATGAAATTAAGGAGCCCGTCACTCAAATGTATACTAATGTGTTTGTCCGAGCTGAAAGTCATAGTCTCGGTACGGCGGGTTTGTTTCGCGGTAGGTGAGGCCATCTGTATAAAGTTTGACACTACACCCATTGGTGAAGTTATACAAATGTTTGTCCCTCTACGTTAATATTCATACCGTGAATTAAGATGTCCCATGCCAGATGTTTACGCCGGTTTGACTCCCGGAATACCTTGTTTGACCTTCGGAAATACAGGATAGGTGTAGCTATTTATCTAGAAGTTCGGCTCTCGCGAAGGTGGTAACGTTGTGGATCGTTTTGTCCGTCGTCCGTCTAATTCGTGCATGAAATTATGGTCTACGGCACTAAAGGGCATACTAATTTGTTTCCTTGCACACGTAATTATTATCTCGATACAGCGCGTTATGTCCTCGGAATGTAAGGTATTCGGTAAAAAGAATGACATTATACGGGGTTGGTACTGTCCTCCGACGGATTGACTCTCTTCTCCAATATTCATACCTTGAATTTATGTGTCTATTACCAATACTATTCAGCGAATTTACTACGGTAATTACTCAACTGACTCACGGAATCATATGATCAGTGAAGCTATTGCCTTAGTCATGCCATTGTCGAAATAGGGGGTATCGTTTTCGAACAATTTGACCCTGCATCTTCCTATTAATACATGCATTTATAAAGTCCGTCTGCTGAAGTATCCACTAGTTTGAATCCATGAACACTAAGCAAGACACTTGCCGCAGCGGCTTAAGTTCTCGGACGGTAGGGTATCCGGTAAAAAGTTCGAGCCTATATCAGTGGATAACATTCTTCGATGGTTCGAATTTCCACATTGCTATTTACACTGTAAATTACGGTGTGTATTGCCAATACTCTCCAGTGGATGTACGCCCGGATGACCTTGCTGGACTCTCGGAATCACAGTATAGATGAAGCTGTACACTTAGCCGTCCGTCACGCACAGAAGGTAGTATCGATCTCGAACGGTTTTACCCTCGATCTTCTAATTAATACATGAAATTAAGGTCACCGCCTCTAAAATGTAAATTAAATTGTTCCTCTGAACAGGATGTTATACACTCGACTCAATGGGTTAGGCTATCGGTGGGCGAAGTCATGAGTAAAACGTTGGACTTTATATCAATTGGTAACGTTCGCAAAATTATTCACCCTCTGCTATAAATACAAAGCCAATACCGTTCAGTGGATTTGCTCCCGGAATACATAGCTTCACTTTCGGAATCTCTGGATAGGTGAAGATATTGTAAGCTATCGTCCGAGAATTAAAGGTGACGTCACGAAATTGTACACTAATGCGTTTCCCTAATCGCGTAGCTACACTCACGATACAGCGGATTAGCTCCTCGTGCGGTAAGGAATTCTATAAAACGTTTGAATTTATAGGAATTAGTACCGTTCTCACACGATGTAACGTTCTATTTTAATATTCAGTCTGCGAATTAAGGTGTTCATTGGCAATACTGTGCAGCGGATTTACGTCAGGAATATCTGGTTTTGTCTCTTGGAATCGCAGCTATTGGTGAAGAAATTGACACAGCCGTTCGACTCTGAAAGATGGTGGTAACGGTTTCTATCGGTTTCACCACCGCTCTTCAGATTTATACTTGAAGTAAAGGTGCCCGTCACAGATATGAATACTAATATTTTTCACCGATCGCGAATATGTAGTCTCGATGTGGCGGGTGAGGTTCGCGGAAGTTAACGCCTACGGTAGAACGTTTGACCTTATACCAATTGGTAACGTCTCGAACGGTTTGTTGCTCTTCTTTAACATTCAATCCGTGAATTAAGGTGTCTATTACCAATACTGTTCAGCCAATTTACTACCTAAATAGTTAGTTTGAGTCTCGGAATCTCAGGTTGGGGGAAGTTATTGACTTTGCCGTCCGTCTCTCAATGAATGTGGTAATGTTTCAGAGGGTAAAGTCTTCTGTAAAACCTTTCACTTTCCAGCAATTGGTAACGTTTCCAGTCAGATTGACGCTCCACTATAACATGCAAACCGTGAACTGATGTGTCTGTTACAAGTACAGTTCAGCGGATTTACTCCCGCAATGTCTGGTTAGCCTCACACAATAACAGGATAGGTGAAGCTATTGAATTAGCTGTTCGACACTAAAAGAAAGTGGTGATCTTCTCACACGGTTTGACAACCAGGTGATCTAATTCATACATGCAATTAAGGTGTCCGTCACTGAAATGACTAATAATTTCCATCTCTGGACACGAAGTTATACTCCCGGTACAGCGGGATAGCATTTCGGGGTGAAAGGTCTTCGGTAACACGTTGGAATTTATTGCAATTAGCAACGTTCCACCCCGGACTAATGGTCTGTATTAATATTCAAACCGTGAATTGAGGTGCCTATTGCTAACACTATTCAGCGGATTTACTCCTAAATACCTGGTTTGCCTCTCCGTATCACAGGATATGCGAAGCTATTGTCTTCGCCATTCAACACTCGCATAAGGTGATAACGTTCCCGTTGTGTTTGACCCTCCATATTCTAATTCATACATGAAGTTAAGCTGGCCGTTACTGAAATGGAGACTAATTTCTTCCTCTAAACAAGAAGTTATACTCTCGATACGGCAGGATAGCTTTGTCAAATGTAAGGCCACCAGTAATGTGATTGACTTTATATCAATTGCCAATGCTCTGAAACGGTTTGGCGGTCTGCATTCATATTCAAACCCTGAATTATGGTATCTATTGAGAATACTGTTGAGCGGATTTACTCCTAGTATACCTGATTTGACTATCGGAATCTCAGGATAGGTGAAGCTACACATATAGCCGTTCGGCTCTCACACAAGGCGACAAAGTTCTCGAGCGGCTTGACATTCGATCTTCTTATTCATAATGAGATTATTGTGCCCGTCACAAAAATGTTTTCCAATTTCTTGCTTTGAACACGAAGTTACACTCCCAATATAGCGGGTAATCTTTTCAGAGGGTAAGGTCTTCGGTAAAACTTTTTTCATTATAGCTATTGGTACCGTTCTCAAATGGTTTGATTCTCGATCTTTTAATTCATTCGCGAATGTTGCAACCTTCTTTGAGATTCGAACGGGTAAGTCAATATCTTCACCAATCCTGTAGTTCCGAGAGACAAATCAGGTACCCGGAGGTAAATCCGCTGAAGCGTAATGGCAATAGTCACCTTAATCCACGCTATGAATATTAAAGCAGACCGTCAACCCGTTGAAGGTCGGCACCCGCTGGTATACATACAGACCTTTTACCGAAAACCTTATCTCCCTAGAAGCTAACACGCCGAATCGAGAGTGTAACTTCGTGTTCAGAGAAAGATACTAGTACACATTTTACTGACGAGCTGATTAATTTCATGTATGAATGAGGAGATCGGGTGTCAAAGCGTTCCTGAACGTTACCACCTTAGTTGAGAATCGAACGGCTTAGTTATTAGCCGCACCCGTCCTGCGATTTCGAGAGTCAAACTGGGTATTGCGATAGTCAATAAGCTGTACACTGTTTACAATAGAAACCTTAACTGTCGGTTTCGAGAATAAATCTGCTGATCAGTTTTGCAACTGACACTTTAATACACGGTATGAATATTAAAGTAAAGAGTCAAATCGTTGGAGAAATTACCTATACGTATAAAGACATTCTTCGTACCGAAAACGTTACCTTAAGAGAACCTAATCCGCTGTAGCCAGTGTTTTACTTATTGTTCACGGAAGCAAGTCAGTGGACGTTATTGCAGAAGCACCCCATATTTTCTTGTATGAACAGAATTATCGAGAGTCAAACCGTTCGAGAACGATCCCAACTACTTTTACAGACGAACGGTGAATTTGATAGCTTCACCAATCCTGCTATTCCGACAGGTAAATTAGGTATGCCGGGAGTCAATCCGCTGTACACTATTGGTAATGATCACCTTAACTAACGGACTGAATATTAAAGTAGAGCGTTAATCCGTTTGGGAACGTTACCAATTGTCATAAAGTCGAACATCGAACCGAGGATCATACCATCCGAGAAACTAACCCGCTGTATAGAGAGTATAAGTTCGTGCTCACAGAATGAAATTAGTATTCAATTCAGTGACAGGCACCTTAACTTCATGTATGAATGAGAAAATTGAGTGTCAAACTGCTCGAGAACGTTGCCACCTTCAGGGATAAGCGATCGGATATGCCCTTAGCCTCCCCTATTCTGTGATTCCAAAAGTCAAACCAGGTATTCTGGGAGTAAATCCACTGTGCAGTAATGTCGTTATACGCCATACCTCCAGGTATAAATATTAAAGTGCAGATTGATGCAGTTGTAGAACATAACAAATTGGTATAGAGTCAAAATTTTTTTCGCAGGACTTACCTTCCGAGATCTCTTCCCGCTGTAGTGGCAGGCTTGCTTAGTGTTCACCGGAACAAATTAGTGGACATTTTGGTACACGGAAACATTTACATGTATGAGTGGGATGATCGAGGAACAAACGGTGCGAGAAAGTTATCACCTTCGTCTGCAGTCCAGCTGCTAAATAAGTAGATACTCATATCCTGTCATTCCAAGAGTCAGATCACGTACTCCGCGTGCGAATCCACAGAACAGTATGACCAATTGTCGCGATAATTAGCGGTGCGAATATTAAAATGGATTGTCAAATTTTTGTCGAAAGTTACATATTGTTATACCGTCAAACTTTTTATCGATGACCTTACCCTCCGTTTCCCTAACCTTCTGTGTCAGATGCCTAAGTTCGTGATGTAGCAAACAACCATTCATTCCTTTTAGTGACGGGCGCCATCTTTCCATGTATGAATAAGACCGATATGCATGCTGGTTCAAAACTTTACAAATCTCTGTTAGATTCGCACTGTTATGTCAATAGCGTCACATATCCTGTGTTTCCGAGAGTCATACCTGGTTTTCCTAGAGTAAATACGCTGGACAGTAATGGCAATAGACACCTTAGTCACGGTTTGAATATTAAAATAGGAGGTCAATCCGTCGGAGAATATTGCCAAATGGTATAAAATCAAACTTTTTACCGTATACCGTGCGATAGAAGAACCTAACCAGTTGTTGCGAGTGCCATGCTTAGTGATCACGGAATCAAATTAGTAGACAATTTAAAGAGACGGACACCATGTTTTCATGTGTATATAGAATAATCGAGAGACAAACCATTCGAGAATGACTCCACCATCTGTGACAGGCGAACGGCTAAGTCAATAGCTTCACCTATCCTGTGATTCGGAGTGTCAAACCAGGTATATCCGTAGCCTATCCTCTGTATACCATTGGCAATGGACACCTTACTTCACTGTTAGCATATTGAAGTACAGAGTCAAATATTTGTAGACCGTTACATATCGGGATGGTGTCAAATGTTTTACAGAAAACCTTACCCTCCGAGTACTTAACCCGAGATTTGTACAGTATTACTTCGTATACAGAGATACGAATCAGAATACACAGCAGTGAAGGGCACCAGAATTTCATTTATGGATTAGAAAATCGAGGGTGAAACCGTTCGACAACGTTACTACCTTCTTCGTGAATTCGCACATATATCACAATAGCTTCTTCTACCCTGTGGTTTCGAGAGTCACACTAGGTATACCCAGAGTATATCGACTGAAGACGTTTTCGAGAAAACCTTACCGTGCGAGAATCTAACCCGCCATATCGGGAATATTACTTCGTGTTTAGAGAAACAAATTAGAATACAATTTAGTGATGCCACCTTAAATTCATTTACGAATTAGAATATCGAGAGTCAAACCGTTCGAGACCGTTACCACCTTCTTTGAGAATTGAACGGCTAAGTCAATCGCTTCACCAACCCTGTGATTCGTAGAGTCAAACCTGGTATTCCAGGAGGAAATCCGCTGATCGGTATTGACAATAGTCACCATAATTTACGGTGTGAATATTAAAGTAGAACGTAAAACCGTTTGTGAATGTTATCAATTGGCTTAACGGCATACTGCTTAGCGAACCAAATTCGTAGACATTTTACTGACGGGCATCTTAATATCGTGTATGAATGAGATGATCGATGGTCAAACCGTTCGCGAACGTTATCACCTTCCTTGAATGTCACAGTTCTAAGTCAATAGCTGCACCTATCCCTTGATTCCGAGAGGCAATTCAGATATTCCAGGTGTAAATGCGATGAACGGTATAGGATTGACGGTAGACGATTTACTATTCTATTCAAACTGTGAATTAATGTCTCTATTGGCAGTACTGTTCAGCGGATTTACTCCAGGAATACCTGGATTGAATATCCGAATCCATGGATCGATGAAACTATTGAGTTGGCCGTTCGTGTCTCGCACAAGATTGCAATATTCTTGAGCGGATTGATCCACGATCTTCTTATACATAGTGAAGTTAAGGAGCTCGTCACAAAATTGTTTACACATTTCCTCCTCTGAACTCGAAGTTATACCCACGGTTCTGCAGGAATCCGCCACAGAAGGTTGCGCTACCGGTAAATTGTTTGACTGTATTCCAATATGTAACGCTATACAACTGTTTGACTGTCTGCATTAATATTCAAACCGTTAATAAAGGTAGCTATTGCCCATACTGGTCAGTGGATTTACTCCCGAAATACCTGATTTGACTATCGGAATCACAAGAAAATGTGAAGATATTGTCTCAGCCGTTCAAGACTGAAATATGTTGGTAACGTTCTCAAATGGTTTGACTCTAGATCTTCTAATTTGTACATGAAGATAAGGTGCCCGTCAGTGAAATGAATACTAAATGATTTTCATTGAACCAGGACTTATAATCTCATTGAAGCAGGAGAGGTTCGCTGAAGGTAAGGCCTCGGTAAAGTGTTTGAATTTATATCTATTGGCACGGCTCTCAAACGGTATGACGACCTTCATTAATATTCAAACCGTCAATTGCGGTGTCTATTGCCCATACTGTTCAGCAGATTTATTCCGGGAATAGAAAGTTTGACTCCCGGAATCGTAATTACTGGTGAAGCTATTGACTCAGCCGTTCGACTCTGAAAGATGGTGGTAGCGATATCGAACGGCTTGACATTAGATCATCTAATTCATATATAGAAATAAGGTATGCCTCTGCTATAATATCTACCAATTTGGTTCCGTTAGCACTAAGCATGACACTCGCTAAGGCGCGTTGGGTTCTTGGAGGGTATCGTCTTCAGCAAAAAGAATGACACTATTCAAATTGATAACGTTCTCCGACCGATTAACCTTCTACTTTAATATTCCTACAATGAATGAAGGTGCCTATTGCCAATAATGAACAGCGGATTTACTTCCGGAATAGCTGATTTGGCTATCTGATTCACAGGGTAGGTGTAGCTATTGACTTGGCCGTTCGACTCCCAACGGTGGTGGGAACGTTCTCGAAGGATTTGAATCCAGATTAATCTATTCATACATGAAAATAAAGCGAAATCACTATAATGTATGCTATTGCGATTCTCGGAACACGAAGTTATACTCTCGGTACGGCGGGATAATGTTTCGGTGGATGAGGACTTCGGTAGAACGACACGGTTCTGTACGGTTCGGCGCTTAATCGTCTAATT
Source organism: Lasioglossum baleicum (assembly GCF_051020765.1). NCBI lineage: Eukaryota > Metazoa > Arthropoda > Insecta > Hymenoptera > Halictidae > Lasioglossum > Lasioglossum baleicum. The sequence continues at coordinate 10,924 of NW_027471815.1, read as the reverse complement.
GATACAGGAAGATAAGGTGCCATTCACTGAAAAGAATACCAATTTCGTTCTCTGAACACGAAGTTATACTCCCGAAAGCAGGTTACCTTCTCCGATGGTAAGTCTATCCGTAAACGGGTTGACTCTGTACCAATAGGTAATGTTCTATAACTCTTTGCCCGCCTGCTTTAATATTCATACCGTTAATTATGGTGTCTGTTGCCTATACTCCTCAGCGGGCGTAATCCGGGAATACACGGTTTGATTAGCCGAATCATGGCGTAAGTGAAGATACTAAACTAAAATATATACCAATTTTATCTACGAACTCGAAGTTATACTCTCGATAAAGACGCATGGGTTCTCGGAAGGAAAAGTATTGGGTAAAAGGAATGACTTTATACCATTTGGTAATTGTGTCCACCGGTTTGGTTCCCATCCTGAATGTTCTTTCAGTGAATTAATGTGTCTATTTTTAATTCTGTTCAGTGCATCTGATCACGCAATACCTAGCTTTGACTCTCGCTATCTTAGGATAGCTGAAGCTATTGACTTACTTGTGCGACTCTGAAGAAAGGTGGTAACATTCTCCAAACGTTTCAGCCTCGATGTTCTTATTCATCCATGAAATTAATGAGCCCTTCACTAAAATGCACAGTAATTTGTTCCTCTGAACACATTGTTATACCCGCGATGCAGGTGGTCAGGCTTCTCGGAAGGTTAGGCCGAAGGTAATTGCAATGACTATAAGCAAATTGTTAACGTTCTATAATGGGTTGGCGGTCTGCTTTAATATTCATACCGTGAATTAAGATGTCCATAGCTAATGCTCCTCTGCGGATTAACTCCCGTGTACCACACTTGCCTCTCGGAATTACATGATTGGAGAAGCTATTCAATCAGCAGTTCGAATCACAAAGGCGGTGGTTGCGTTTCTGTACGGACTGACCCTCAGCCTTCTAAGTCATACATGAAATTAATGTGCTCATCACTAAAATGTATAGCAATTTGTTTGAACCTTGGCATCACAGGACGGGTAAAGCTGTTGACTTAACAGTGCGACAATTAAACGTGGTGGGCACGTTCTCGATTGGTTTGGCACCCGATTATGTAATTCGTACATGAAATTGTGATGCCCATCACTAAAATGTATACTAATATCTCTCTCTGGACACGAAGTTATACTCTCGATACGGCGTGCCAGCTTCTCGGATGTTAAGGCTTCGGTTAAAAGTTTGTATTTCCACCAGTCGGTAGCGATCTACAACGGGTTGGCGGTCTGTTTTAGTATTCATACTGTGAATGAATGTGTCTATTGCCAATTCTCATCAGCAGATTTACCTGCAAGTAGCAGATTTGTCTCTCGGAACCTCAGGGTAGGTGAAGTAATTGACATACCCTTTGGAATATCAAAGAAGGTGACAACGTCCTCGAGTGGCTTAACACGCGTTCTTCTTATTCATATTGAAATTAAGTGCCCGTCGCAAAAATGTTTACTAATTTCCGCCTTTGAATATGAAGTTATACTCTAGATGCAGTGGGTGAGGGTCGATGAAGGTAAGGTCCCCGGTAAAACGTTTGACTTTACAGAAATTGGTATCGTACTCAATCGAACTGACGATCTACTTTAACATGCAGATCGTGAATTATGGGACCTATTGCCAATGTTGTTCAGCGGATTTACTCTCGGAATACCTGGCTTGCAAGTCCGAATCAGAGTATAGGTGATGCTATTGACGTAGCCGTTCGTTTCTCGCAGGAGGTCGGCACGTTCCCCAACGATTTGACATTCGATATTCAATTTCATACATGAAATTAAGGTGCCCGTCACTGAAACATTTACTAATGTGTTTTACCAAACACGAAGATGTACTGACGATACAGCGAGTTTATTCCTCGGAAGGTAAGGGAATCGGAAAATGCTCCACTCTGAGCCAGTAAGTAGCGTTTGAAAACGGTATGACTCTGTACATTAATACTGATTCCGTGCGTTAAAGTATGTATTGCCAATACTGTTCAGCGGATTTACTCCCGGAATTCTTGCTTTGACTTTCGGAGTCACAAGGTAGGCGAAGCTATTGACACAGCCGTTCCACTCACAACGAAGGAGGTAAAGGCCTCGAACGGTTTAACCATCATTGATCTTCTAATTCCTACATGAAATTAAGATGCCATCACTATAATGTACGCTAATGTGACTCTCTAAACAGTAAGTTATTCTCTAGATACAGTCGGTTAGTTTTTCGAAGGATAAGGTCTTCAATAAAACATTTGACATTATACGAATGGGTAACGTTCACAAACGGTTTGACGATCTATATTTAATATTAAAACCGAGAATTATGGTGTCTCTCACTAATACTGTTCAGCTGATTTACTCCTGGAATATCAGACTTGACTCACGGATTCACAAATACAGGTGAGGCTATTGACGCAGCCGTTGGACCCTCAAACAATGTGGGATCGTTCTCGAACGGTGTGACGGTTGATTTTTCTATTTATACCTGAAACTAATGTGTCCGCCTGTTAAAATGTCTTCTCATTTGTTCCAGTGAATATTACGCAAGACAATCGCTACAGCTGTCTAGGTACTCGATGGACTGGTATGGGATAGAATTAATGACTATATACCAATTGGTAATGCTATCCTACGGCTTGACCCTCTACTTTAACAGCATACCGTGAGTTAACGAGTGTATTGCCAATAGTGGTCAGCGGATTTGCTCCAGGATTACGTGGTTTGACGCTTGTAATCGCAGGATTCGTGAAGTTATTGACTCAGCCGTACGTCTCTAACAGAAGGTGGTACCGTTCCCTAATCGTTCAAAACTCCATCCACTAATTCAAAGATCAATTCCACGTGCCCGTCACTGACGAGAAGACAAATTTTTTCCCATGGACACGAAGTTATTCTCTCGATACAGCGGGTTACTTTTCCAGGGTGTAAGGTCTTCGGTAAGGAGTATGACGTTATAGCAATTGGTAACGATCTCCAAAGGTTTGACTCCGTACATTAGTATCCATACCGTGAGTTAGTGTGCCAATTGCCAATACTGTCCAGCGGACGTACTCCTGCAATACCTGATTTGCCTCTCGTATGCACAGGATAGGTGAAGCTATTGACTTAGACGTTTGTATGTCATAGAGGGTGGTAACGTTCTCGAACGGTTTGACCATCGAATTTCAAATATATACATGAAATTAATGTGCTCGTCGCTAAAATGTCCACTAATTCGTTCCTGTGAACCCGACGAAGGACAACCTCTATAACGGGATAGATTCATGTAAGGAAATGTTTTGCGAAAGAAAAATGTCATTACACAAATTGGTAATGTTCTCCAACGGATAGACCCACTACATTAAAATTCATACTGTGACAATAGGTGTCTCTTGCCAATACTGACAACCGGATATACTCTCGGAATAACTGGTTTGACTCTCGGTATCGCTGGATAGTTGAAGGTATTGACGTAGCTGTGCCACTCTCAAATAAGATGGTTTCGTTCTCGAATGGTTTGACTTTCGATTCTGTTACTCACACAAGGAAATAAGGTGTCCCTCTGCTAAAGTATCTTCTAATATGTGTCCGTGAACACTAAGCACGGAGTCACCTACGAAGGGTCAGGTTCTCGGAGTGTAAGATGTCCGGTAAATAGTTTAACTGCATACTAATAGGTAACGTTTTACAATGGTATGACTCTGTACTTTAATATTTCTTGCGTGAATTGGGGTGTTCAATGCCTACGCTGAACAGGTGATGTATTCCCGGAATAACTGGTTTGACTCTCGGAATCGCAGGATAGGTGTAGATATTCACTAAGGTGTGCGACTTTCAAAGAAGGTCGTATCGTTCTCGCGCGGTTTGACACTCGATCTCGGAATTCATACATGAAGTTAATAATGAATACTAGTTCGTACCACTGAACACGGTGTTATACTCCCGATTCAGCGCTGCAGTTTTCGGAGGGTAAGGCATTCTGCATGAAGGTTAACACTACACGTATAGGTCGTATTCTGCTACGGCTTCACGCCCTGCTTTTAATACTCAAACCTTGGATTAAGGTGCCTATTGCCCATACTGATGCGCGGATTTACTTCCGGAGTACGTGGTGTGCTCCTCCGATCACAGGATAGGTGAAGCTATTGTCGTAACCGATCGCCTCTCACAGAATGCGGAAACGTTATCGAAAGGTTTGAACGTAGATCTTCTAATTCATGCTTGAATTTAAGTTGCCGTCACTATATTGTGTACTAATGTGTTTCTCTAAACACGTAGATGTACTCTCGTTACAGCGGGTTACATCCTCGGACGGTATGGCATTCGGTAAATATTTTCATATTATAGCAATTAGTAACGTTCTCACAAAGTGTGACACTTATTTTATTATTCACACCGCGATATAAGGTATCTATTGCCAATACTGATCAGCAGATTTACTCAAAGTATACCTGGTTTGACATTCCGTACCACTGGCTAGGTGAAGCTATTCACTTTTCCGTTCGACTCTTAATGGACGCGGGACCTTTGTACGACAATGAAGCTATCCATATTTCCATTCATACATGAAAATAAGGCGTCCATCTGTTAAAATGCCTAATAATTTGTTTCCGAGAGAATTAAGCATGACACTCGCTACAAGGGATTTTATTCTCGGAAAGTATGATATTCAGTGAAAGAAATGACTTTATACAAATTGGTAATATTCTATCACGGCTTGACAGTATATTTTAATACTCATATCGTGTGTTGGGGTATCTCTGTCCGATACTGCGCTGGGAATATACTCCCGGAATACATGGTTTTAATCACGGAATCACAGGATTGGTGAAGATATTGAGTTAGCCGCTTCTCTCTTAAAGTGGGTGGTATCGTTCTCCATAGATTTGTTTCTCGATATTCATATTCATACATGAAATTTATGTGGCCGGAATTATCAGAAATAATAGTCGGTTTCTCTGAACACCAATTTAGACTATCGGTATAGCGGGATATGTTCTCGCTGTGTAATATCCATGGTAAAACGTATGTCATTATACCAACCTGGTAACGTTCGCAAACGGTTGCGTGCACTACACTTACATTCAAACAGCGAATGAAAGTGTCCATTGAAAATTTTTTACTGCGCACTAACTCCAGGAATTCCGGGTCCGCCGCTCAGAATCACTGAATGGGTACAGCTATTGACAACGCTGTACAATTCTCGAAGAAGGTGGTAAGGTTGACTGGCGATATTCTTATTCATACATGAGATTAAGGTCCCGTCACTACAATGGCTACTAATCGGCTTGTCCGAACACGAAGTTATGTCAAAATACGGCGGGTTAGTTTCTCGGAAGGTAAGGGCTTCGGTAAAGTGTTTGGCTAAGTTTCTTAGCGTTCTAGAACGGCTTGACTCTGGTGTTTAATACTTATTCCGTGAAATAGGGTGTATGATGCCAATAATGTACAGCGGAATGACTCGTGGAATACCTGGTTTGACTCTCGGAGTGGCAGGATAAGTGGAACTATTGATTTAGCCGTTCGTCTTTCAGAGAACGTGGCGTCATCGAATGCTTTGACCATCGATCTTCAAAGTCATACATGAATTTAAGGTGACGACACTAAATTGTATACTTATGTGTTTCCCTAAACACGTAGCTATACTCTCCATACGGCGAGTTAGCCTTCGGATGGTAAGGAAATCGGTAAAACGATTGATATTATGGCAATTAGTAACGTTCTATCACGGTGTGACGCTCCATATTAATATTCACTCCGAGAATTATGGTATCTACTGGCAATATCGGTCAGCAGATTTTCACAAGGAATCCATGGTTTGGCTCTCCTAATCACTTGGTAGGTTGAGCTATTGGCTTATCCGTTCGACTATCAAAGAGGGAGGTAACGGTCTCATACGGTTTATCACCCGATCATCTAACTCATACATGATGTTGTGGTGCCCGTAATTAAAATGTACTGTTATTTGATCCATTAAACGAGATATTATACTCACGATACAGCGGGTGAGCATTTGGGAAGGTAAGGACTCCGGTAAGAAGTTTGACACTATACCAGTAGGTAATATTCTACAAAGGATTGACTCTGTAGTCTAATATTTATACCGTGAAATAGGGTATCAAGTCTATGTATCAGTCAATAGCTTCACCCATGCAGTGAAGTTCTATTCTCACTGTAGGTTGTATCGTTCTCGAACGGCTTCACATTCGGTTTTGCTATTCGTGCATGAAAATATTGTGTCCGTCTTGCTGAAATGTCCACTAATTTGTTTCCGTCAACAACGAGCAAGACACACCCTATAGCGAGAGAATATTCTCGGCCGGTAGGGTATTCGGTACGAAGAATGACTTTATACGAATTGGTCATGACCTCCGAGGGTTTGAGTTCTACTTTGATATTCAAACTGCGAATTAAGGCGTTTATTTCCAATAACTTCAGCTAATTCGTTCCCAGACAACATGGTTTGTCTCACGGAATCAAAGGATAGACGAAGCTATTGTCATAGCCGTTCGAATCTCGATGAAGGTGGGATCGTGCTCGAAACTTTTGACACTCGATCTTCTAGTTCAAACATTAAATTATGCTGCCCCTCAAGCAAATGTATATTAATTTGTTTCTATTACCACGAAGACACACTCCCGATACAGCGGGATACGTGCTCAAAAGGTAACGCAGTCTGTAATAAGAATGACTCTAAAACAATTTGTAATGTTCTCCGACGATTTGACATCCTACTTTAATGCTCATGCCGAGAGTATAGGTGTCTATTGCCGATGCTGTACAGCGGAGGTATTCCTAGAATGCCTGGTTTGACTATCGGTATCACAGGATAGTTGAAGGTATTGACGTAGCTATGCCACTCTCACAGAAGGTGGCTACGTTATCTAACGGTTTGCCCTCGATGTTCCTGTACATGCTTGAAATTAATGTAACCGTGAGCTGACATGTCTAATAACTTGATCACGTGAAAACTGGGGAACACAATCGATGCAGGGGGTTGGGTTCTCGGAAGGTAAGGAATTGGGTAAAATGAATGACTTTATTCCAATTGGAATTGTTCTCCGACGGTTGGACTCCCTACATTAATATTCAAACCGTGATGAAAGGCATCTCCTGCTAATACTATTCCGAGAATTTAATCCCGGAATACCTTCTTTGACTCTCGGAATCACAGGATATGTGAAACTATTGACTTTTCCGCTTGTCTCTCCCAGACGGTTGTATCGTTCTCGAACGCTCTGACACTCGATCTCGGAATTCATACATGAAGTTTAGGTGCTCGTCACTAAAATGTATACTAGTTCGTTCCTCTGAACACGTTGTTATGCTCTCGATACGGTGGGTCAGGTTCGCGGACGTTACGGCTTTCGGTAAAACGTTTGACTTCATAATAATTGATAACGTTCAGAATCGGTTGGCGCTCTATTTTAGTAAACAAAATGTGATTTAAGGTGTGTATTGGCAATACTCATCAGTCGATTTGCTCCCAGTATACCTGGTTTGACTCTCCGAATCACAGGATAGGTGATGCATTTGACTTTGCCGTTCGTATTTCACAGAAGGTTGTAATGTTCTGGAACGGATTGCCTCTCGATCTTCCCATTCATATATGACAATAAGGTATGCTTCCGCTACAACATCTACTAATTTGTTTCCGTGAGCACTCAGCATGACCCTCGCAACACAGTGTTAGGTTCTAGGAAGGTAGAACATTTGGTAAAAACAACGACTCTAAATGAGCTGGCAATGATCTCCGACGGATTGACCTTCTACTATAATATTCATGCCGTGAAATAAGCTGTCTGTTGCCAATACTGTTCCACGGATTATTCCAGGAATACCTGCCATTACTCTCGGAATCACAGGACAGATGTAGCTACTGACTTAGACGTCCGACTGTCAATGACCGTGGTGACATTCTCGAACTGCTTAACCATCGACCTTCTAATTCATACGCGACATTAAGGTGCCCGTCACTGAAATGTATACTAATTTGCTCCTCTCAATACGAAGTAATACTTTCTATACAGCGGGTTAGCTTCTCGGAACGTAAGGCCTTCGGGTAAAATTGTGACTCTATAGCAATAAGTAACGTTCTAGAACGGTTTGGATCTGTAGACTAATATTCATATAGTAAATTAAACTGCCTATCGCTAATACTGTCAGCGGATTTACTCGGGGAATACCTGACTTGACTATCAGAATCACAGGATAGGTGAAGCTGCAGAATTAGCCGTTCCACTCCCAAAGAAGGTGGGAACTGTTTCGAATGATTTGACACTCGATCTTCTAATTCATGTATGGATATACGGTCTGCTTCTGCTATAATACTTATACAAATACTTATACTAATTGCCTCCCGTGAGCACTAAGCACGACTCTCGCTACTGCGGGATATGTTCTAGGAAGGTAAGGTATTCGGTAGAAGGTATGAATGTGTACCAAACTGTTATGTCCTCCAACGGATTGACCTGCTACTTTAATATTCATACCGTGAATTATGCTGTCAGTTTCAATTACTTTACAGCGGGTTGACTCCCGGAATAACTGGCTTGACTCTCGGAATCCCAGGATAGGTGAAGCCATTGATTTAGCCGGTTGACTCACAACGAAGTTAGTCAGGATCCCGATTCGTTTGACACTCAACCTTCTGATTCATACAAGAAATTAAGGTGCCCGTCGCTGAAATGGATACCACTTAGCTTCTCTGAACACGTCGTTCTTCTCTCGAAACGGGCGGGTTTGCTTCTCCGAAAGTAAGGCATTCTACAAAGTGTTTGCCTTTGTACCAATTAGCAACGATCTAAGGCGGTCCGACACTCTACGTTAATATGCAGACCGTGAATTAAGGTGTCTAATGCCAATACTCTCCTGCGGAATTACTTGTGGAATACCTGGTTTGGCTCTCCGAATCACACGATAGTTGAAGTTACATGCTTCGCCGATCGTCTTTCACAGATGGAGGTAAAGTTCTCGAGCGGTTTGACCAACTATCTTTCAATTCATGCATGAAATTAAGGTGCACGTCCCAAAAATGTATACTACTTCCTACCACTGGACATGGTGTCATATTCCCGCTAGAGCTGATAAGTTTTTCGGAGGGTAAGGCATTCTGTAAGATGCTTAACCCTACACGAATAGGTAATGTTCTACAACGGATTGACGCTCTACATAAATATTAAAACCGTGAATTAAGTTGTCTATTGCCAATACTGTGCTGCGGATTTACTCCCGGAATACCTCGTTTGACTCCCGAAATCCAAGCATAGGCGGTGCTAATGACACAGCCGTATGCCTTTGAAAGAAGTTGATAACGTTATCGCAGGGTTTGACCCTCTACCATCTGATTCATGGATGAAATTAAGCTGCCCGACACTAAAATTTAAACTATTATACTTCTCTGACCATGAAGTTATACTCTTGAAACGGCGGGATAGTTTCTCGGAAGTTACGGCCTTCGGTGAAAAGGTAGACTCTATAACAACGGGTAACGTTCGACGAAGAATTGACACTGCACTTTTATACTTATACTTGGTAGTAGGGTGTATATCGCCAATACTGTATAGCGGATTTAGTTCCGGAATACCTGGTTCGTCTCTCGGAATCACAGCATTGGTGAAGCTATTAACTTTGCCCGTCGACTCGAACCGAAGGTGGTATCATTTTCTAACGGACTGACCCTCGATCCTCTATATAGTGCATGAGATTATGGTGTCTGTCACTAAAATATCCTATAACTTGCTTCTCTGTACACGAAGTTGTTTTCACGATTCAGCGGGTTCGTTTCTCGGAAAGTAAGGTCTTCGTAACAAGGTTTGACTTCAAACAAACTGGTAAATTTCGCAAGCGTTTTCATGTTCCACTATAATACTCAAACCGTCAATTAAGGTATCTGTGGCTATCACTATTCCGCGGATTTACACCCGGTATACCTGGTTTGACTCTAGGAATCGCAGGATGGTTCAAGCTATTGATTTAGTCGTCCATCTCTCACAGAAGGTGGTAAAGATCTCGAACGATTTGACCTTAGATCTTTTAATTCATGCATGAAATGAAGGTGCTCCTCTCTAAAATGTATATTAATGTGTTTCCCTAAACAAGTACCTATACTCACGGAACGGCCGATTAGCTTCTAGGACGTTAAGACCATCGGTAAAGTGTTTGACTTGATACAAATTGGCATTGCTCTCAAACGGTTTGACTCTTTTCTTTTTTGTTCAAACCGTGAATTATAGTGGCAATTGGCAATATAGTTCAGTGGATTTACTCCAGGAATACCTGGTTTGACTCTCCGAATCACTAGATACATAGCAGTTCGTCTCTAGCAGATGGTGGCAACGTTCTCGAACGGTTTGACTCTCGATCTTCTAATTGTTATTTGATAATAAGGTGCGCGTCTGTCATAATATTAACTGAATTACTTCCGTGGGCACTATCAAGGCAATCATAGCAGCGGGATAGGTTCCAGGAAGGCAAGGTACACGTAAACGGAGTAGCATATACTAATCCGTGATATTCTCCGTCGATTTGACTATCAACTATAATATTCATGCCACGAATTAAGGTGTCTGTTGCTAATACCATTCAGCGGTATGACACCCCGGATACCTGGTTTGAATATCGGAATAGCAAGATTGGCGAAGCTAGTGACTTAGCCGTTCGATACTTAAAGAAGGTGGGACCGCTCTCGAACAGGTTGACTGTCGATTTTCCTGTCCATACATGAAAAAGGCCGTGCGTCTGCAGAAAGTCGACTAATTTGCTTCCGTGGGCACCAATCATGATACCCTATACTGCGGGACAGGTTTTAGGAAGGTAAGGTACTCGGTAAAAAGAATGACTTTGTACCAATTGGTTATGTTCTCTAACGGATTTTGTCTATAGTTTAATATTCAAATCGTGAATTAAGGTATCTATTGCCAATAGTCCTCAAAGGATTTACTCCTG
>NW_027471814.1:0-19691 GCF_051020765.1 Lasioglossum baleicum | reverse complement strand
AATAAATGATAATGAAGTATTCAAAATTGGCTGACATTTTTAAAAAGTGCTTTAAATGAATTTCTGTACAAGAACCAATGATTTTAAGTAAGTAAAATAAATGCGATACGTATAGAACAAAATACGAAGGAGTACATAATAAGTAATTATTAATAAGAAATTCATTATTCAGATGAGAAACTCGATCAAGTTCCAACCTTTTTCGTATCATCAATCTTTGTCATTACCATCTTCATTATCCATCATCATTATCAACATCATTTTTATCATATTTTTTTCGCGTTTTTTTTTGTTTACTATTTAATCTAACGTGATTCGGAGCCTTATTTTTTAATTGAAATGCTAATAATGTACATGATATACAAATATATTTGAAAATATACTACACCCAAGGAATATTTATACAGTAGTTAAATTATATTATTATATATTTGCAGAAGATCATTGCAGCATCCTTTGTATGAATGAAAGATGAATGTAGATTGTATGGCAACGCTTAGACCGTTTCTCGAAAACGCGCAATAATAAACAGCGGTTTCGGATTCCGCTCAGGTGTTTGGTTAATATCTCAAATGCATGCGGAAGGATGAAAGTGACTGCGTGCAACAGGATCGCATGAATATCATTGACAGTATCGAGTGCGTGTTTATGATCGAATGATTAGGGTACCTGACCGACCGAGAGATGGTACGTCCTAAAATGCATCACTGAAGTTTCCACGCGGTGATGATATTGAAGCATTGAGACTTTGAAATGCATACCTTTATTTCAAGGAAACACCACGCGTACTAAGACGATGAAAAGGTCGGTTCTGTACGATTGTTGTGGGTTTCGAATAAACATTCCGAGTTCGAACTTGATTTCGTTCCTTTTCGTTCTTATAACGCATAAGCTATCGTTCCAGAGTTATATTCAATATAGAAAATAATATACACAGTTAACGGCTATTGTTATTATTAACAATATATTATGTTGTTTTTAATTATGTTATATTAACCGCTATATATTATATTATTCAAACCTAGTTAGGTAATTATCGATAACCACGGCTTCTCTTCGCCATAATCGTGAAATAATTCAGTTTATTCAATTCTTTCTACGAATAATGAGTTAACCCTCCACATACGATGCCGGAGTAGTTTTACCCCCTGTTGAGAATCACTCGAATTCAATAACACACAGTGATGGGACCTGCTGCGTACCTGAAAAGCGACAATTCCACAAACATGTTAACGTACCGCCAAATAGTCGAATAGTGGCGACTGTATACAAACAAAATCATCGTTCTAGCAGCGGCCTGTTAATATGTACAAAAACGAATAGAAAAGATGATTTAGGGAGTTGTCGAGCAAAAGGGTTGATGCGAAGGACCATTAAAACCGGTTAGCAACACGTACTCGTCGATTTTTAAAATAGTGCAAAGATGCTAAAATAAGCAAGATTGCAACGGCTTTTTGTCTCTGTTCGTCCGTATATCGCTACCTACGGACACACACAGTAACACACTTTCGTGGGAATAACGATCCCCTGTTTTAGGATGTAACTTAGGATGTGCAGAAATCATCTTTAAAAAACATAGATCGTTTGTCTCCACTTGTCAGAAAGTATATATAAATACAAGCAATAATACATGCAAGCCTAGTACACATGCCATATATGCACATATATTAATCAATTAATAGAGAAAAAGAAATTTTTAAGAAACAAAAGTTATTTTATTACATTTTATTAATAATTAAATTTGTTAAAAATGAAGTATGGAATATAGAAATAAAAGAAAGAAACTAGTTTAAAGATCAATCGGGTGAACGCAAAGTCTCTTGTTTGCTGGTGAGTTATTGTTCTGTAGACGCTTCGATTTATGTTGTCCCGAAATCTTGTTTCATTTGTCAATTTGTGATTTCGTTATGTAAAGGTTGAGTAAAATACGTCTATTCCGTATTTTATTTTGTCTCCTCTCTATCTTAATCTTAATATAGACACTTATTAATTTCAAGAGTTGCTTGATTTGTTTATCCGTTATGTATCAAGGAATATAACCTAAAATGTGCGGTAAAATATGTTTTCGTTTATGTACAGAAGAATCCTCTTATACCTATAGCAAATAGTCAATCGATTCCTAAGTGATACTCGTAATACAAAATTCTCGAATACAAGAATGCAACTCAGAAAGCAGGTTTATCGGCTAAAAGTGAAAGATAACTAAAACGTGTGAAACTACTTAGCATGGAGAGCAACACTTATGGTACTGCAACTACCATAAGCTGTACTATAAGCAGATAAGTGATTAAGATTTAGTTTATACTTTTTTGTCACGTCTCCCAGATAGTTCTGAAAATCTCGAAATAACATTGGCAAAGCTACCAGACAATAAACAAATTAACGTCTGTGGAGATAGAAAGAATTTTTTTCACCGAGTACAACAGACGAGTGTCAAGACCAGCCACAGAAGGTGATACATTAGAAGAAGCCTTGTATCTGCATAATAAGTTAATGTCAATCACTTTTAAAAAATTCTACAATAACCTGCAATTATTAAACAACGCTATTTTTATTAATTTAATGATAGATATACCAATATAATAAATGTAGTTGCGTGAGTTGCGTGATGTCCAATGAACAAAGAAAGCAGATTGTTACAAATACAAAATAAATGGTAATCTGGTAGGAGATGGTAATTCCAAAGGAAACAAAGGCATTGAACCTGCGCATGGATGAATTATGGCATTGTTTTGGTGAATTTTTTCAGACAAAGTAAACGACTCGGATAATGCGAAGACAAGGTATATTTGCGATTCCTGCTACATTCTTGACACAACAAAGGTCTAGTGATAATTTCTTTTTTGTACAATCTTTATATTCTGCTGAATGACTAGTGGACAGCATCTAAACTTCGCGTTCGTCTTGCCACTTCAGTCCGAGCAGACTTCCTGATGACCTAAAACTAAGTTCTCCTTTTTGTAATTTTTCTGGCATTTTCGGCATATCTCCACGTCGCTTTTTTACTGTCCCACATGCGTTTGTTTTAAAACTGTGCAAATATTCGAATAGCGCAGGACTCGAATACCAGTTATCTATGTATAATTGATGACCCTATCTTAAATAGTGTTGCATCAATGCTGCAACAATATTGCAAGTTTTACCTAATTTTCCAGAAAAATTTTGCACCTCGGAAGTTGAGCTGGTATAAACAATTAGATCTAAAATGAATCTTGTCGTACAATCGCACAATACAAATGATTTTATTCCAAATCTATTTCCCTTCGATGGTATATATTGTTTGAAAAATAACCTTCCCTTACAAAGTAACAGACTATCGTCTATGTATAAATTCCTAAATGGAGAATATGACTTTTTAAATGTTTCGTGTAGTTTGTCAAAAGGTCCCGAATTTTGGTCAGTCGATCTTCTGACCTTTCAGATTTCTCGTCGCTAAAGCAAAGCATCTTTAGCAGTACTATATATCTGTTTCGCGACATACGTTTATTAAATATATCGGTTATAAGCACATCATTAGTACTCAAATATTCGTTTACAGATAATTTTCTCATACGCGACATTATAAGCGTTAACGCAAACAAAGTAAACAATTCATTTATGGTTGTATCTGACCAGATTTTCAACGAAGAAGATACGTCGTCATGTGCTGCTGTGTGTCGATAGTAATTATTTGTGGTATTTACAATATCTCTTACTGAATTCTCCGCTCGTAGGTAAACGAAGGCTTTGTAATTACTGATTGGTCGAGGCGTTCGAGGCGAAAGTGTCTTTTCGCGCCTCTGCCACGGACGAGACGGGGTGACGACAAACCCTTGCAGGTTCTAGGCCGGTCGCGTTTCCGAAAAAATTTGTACCTGCCCAGTCGTCGCCCGAGCGTCTCTACAGCTGCAAGTAAATCAGCACGTTTAAACCAGCAATGGTACTTTTCTTTTAGGTAAAGAGAATAAATATACATACAGGTATCAGCCTGATGCCCAATAATTCGAAGTAGCGTATTAGGTGAACGTAAACACTGTAATTGCAGACATAAAGCAAAAATTCTTGGCCGTCAACTATAGTCGACGAACGTATCGAAGTGGTTAAGCCTCCTCTTTGTGATGTTAATTTCGTACGACAGATAGGAGCACAGCGGCAGGTCTTCGTCGCTCATGCTTTCCAACCTGCTTCGTCGTTTTACAGGGATGAACCATCTCATAGATGGAATAAACAGTCCACTATCTTTGGCTTTCGCATGGATGTACGCATTAGGAACATCATTGGGGAGCGCGACCCACTTTCTGACCGCTCCCCGCACTAAGGCATCGATCTTCTTGAGCCTGCTTAGGTTTGTGCCCCGACGACAAGTAGGTGGAATGGGCTCAGGAGCACGACAACGCGTAGTGCAAACAATCGTTGTTGAGGTTTCAATGGTGCCTTTGTCAGAATCGTAGTTACTCCCGCCGTTTATCCGCGATTTTTTGAATTTCTTCACGTTGACATTCAGAGCACTGGGCAGAAATCACATTGCGTCAACATCGGTGGACTTATCTCCAAAAATCAATGTGTGATATAAGCTGTGAATAAACTTATTGGTTTACAAGATCTAAATTCCGGGAAAGATTATTTATATAAACGTTAGATTAGAATTGGTGGTATAGGAGAACTGCGTCGCGTAATGAACCATATACCTTCCTTGAGAAATAGAAGATTGAGAAGAGAATATAGATCATACTTATTTCACAATTTCAAATCCATAATCCCAATATGTTCAAACTGTGGTTAGAAATCCCAATGCTGCATTAATTATACAAAATTCATGTGCGGCGCTGATCTGACAGGTCATTTTATTGTATCATGTAAGACACTGGGAATAATGGCAAAAACCCGACCCAGCTGAAAAAGTCGTCCGCAAATATATTTACTTATTCCAAATTATTTAGCCTCTTTTATTCAAACTGATATAATTCGGTAGAAGTAACCAAAACTAAAGTATCCTCAACTTTATATGTGCATAATTACCACAAATTACATATTTATGTTTCGGTACTATACAGTACTGCACGTAAAAATGCACAACAGATTTTAAATAAATTGTCTATGCTTACTCGTACAGTAATAAATGTTTTATTTGACACAATCAATACACGTATATATTTATGACAATTTTTAAAATTTATTTAAAATCTATTATGCATGCACATCAAGGTCATTCAGGACAAGGCCTAGACACGTGAAGAAACCCTTCTCACGAGCAACGATCAAAAGGGGGGGGGGGGCAATTATATTTGCATTACGTTTACATTCTCGCCCGGAGGACTATTAACTACATTGGATATTAAACTTCCAAAAGATACTTGTTTTAAATAAACCAAGATCGTACAGCATTAAAAATTTTTTAATCCAGTAGTGTCAGTTCCTGATGTCACTAATCGTTTCAACATTAAATGTCATTTCATCGCTTCTTCTGTGAATTGTGTCATTAATCTATGTTAGTTGTGATTTTACACACTTGCTGATTCTTGATAAAGTGCACTTGCATAACAGGTTTTAAAAACACGTCCTATGACATTTTCAACGATTCCAGGCAAACTTCCAGTTTTTGCAATTATTAATGCAAATTTATTTTTTTGGCATACTTTTTAAGTAATGATATTACACCGTGCTTTTGACGAAGCTTCAATTTCAAATTCACAATATTATCAATGGGTTTGATCACGTGTTTTCGTGGTGTTGTATGCGAACGCGTGTATGGATTTGGTATAATTCATAAAAGCGACTACATTTCAGTTCCCTTACAAACATAGAAGAAAGCACACGTGTTAGAGATCCGGGTATATTATAATTAGGAAATATCCGTACGGTCAGAGTAGCATGTCAAGTATGTGAGGTAATATATATAGTTTGTGTTCGCTGTTTTCTATTTTTAGTTTATGTTTAAAATATGTCTGTCAGTCAAAGTACTGTTTCTCCGTTCCTTTTTCTAACGCATATCATATCAGCAATGGAGAATGTATCGATTGTATTAAATAAGCATAAAATTGTCACACTTCAACATTCGTTGCAAATATATTGGGTTAGCAACTAAGTGATTGCGGATTTTGTCGATAGATGGACTTTACACTTTCTTTTGTTTTGTTAACGTGGACAAAGCATCTAACTTATATTTTTTTCTTATTGTTTGGACTTCTACCCTTAATTCAGTCAAAAGTATATGTCGATTAGTGCTTTAGTTTTATTTTTATCCCAATTTAAAAATGAAAGAACAGGACGTTTCACATCAAACATATTTTATTGTATTTCCTCCGAAAAGGCAAGAACGCATCGCAAGAATAAAGTAAGTTGTGTGCTGTATATAGAAATGAAGCCTTGAAAGAAAGGCAATATCAAAATTGCTTTACTAGATTTCGTTCTGAAGATTTTTAACTGAAAAATGCTCAGCGACTTGGCCGTCCAGTTGAAGTCGATGAGATCCATACCAAGGCCATTATAGATTCAGATCGTCATAACACAACACGCGATATTGCGGAGAAGCTCAATGCATCGCATACATGCATTGAAAAAAAAATTAAAAATACTTGCTTATATCACGAAACTCAATTTATGGATCCCTAACCGGCCTAAGGAAATTCATTTGAAGCAACGCAGTAACATCTGCGATTCGCTTCTGAAACGCAACGAAATTGATCCATTTCTGAAAAGCCTAATTACTCGTGACAAAAAGTGGATATATTATAGCAACGACAATCGGAAGAGACCGTGGGGGATGCAAGATGAACCAGACCAAACGACATCAAAAGCAGAGATTCACAAAAAAAAAATTATGCTGTCAGTCTGGTAGGATTATAAAGGAATGTTGTACTTTGAACTTGTGCCACAAAGCCAAACGATTAATTCAAACGTGTACGTTCAACTACTCGCCAAACTGAGCGATGCAATTCAAGAAAAGCGGCCGGTATTGTCAAATTATAAGGGTGTTATTTTCCACCATGATATTGCAAAGCCCTACACTCGTATTTGGTCACTCGTCAAAAATTATTGAAATTGGGTTGCGACGTTTTGTCAAATCTACCATACAACCCTGATCTTGTGTCTTGAAATTATTATTTGTTTCATTTTATGCAGAACTCCTTAAATAGTAAAAGTTTTAATAACGCTGATGATGTCATATCACGTTTAATTCAATTTTTTAATAGCAAAGATCAGAAATTTTACGAACGTGGAATTCTGACACTGCCCAAAAGATGGCAGAAGGTTATCGACAAGAGCGGACTGTATCTATTTTAATAAAATTATATTTTTAAAGAAAAATTTTCAATTTTCCTTCTTATTTGAAATCCGCAATCACTTAGTTGCCAATCCAATAGTAAAGCGTCGTTAACTATGTTGTAATTTGGCATTAGGTTTTGAATTCTGCGAGATGTTTTTATTTTCAGGAAGCACTTTTATTTTACTTTTGAAATCTATGTTACTGGGGCTGTTATTTTTTTGAATGCTCGTTTTATGACACGGTCTACATATACACATATATATTACACACAGACTCGGTATGTACATAAATCTATGAATTCCATACGTTAATTTACATAGGTATCTCATCGACACTATATACGTATTATGTATGTATTATACATCTACATAATTCACAATTTTTACTAATACACTCATTCATAACGTATTGCAGATAATAGTTTATCCGTTTAAGATATTTATTTATCTAGCATAATTAATACATAATAAGAAATGTACATTATAAATTACGTTCATATTTTGTAACACGTTAATATTTTTCTTTTTTTTTTTTAAGATGAAAACTCCAGAAATATTATGCCCACTATGATTTTAATGAAATTCATTCAAATTAAAATGCCAATGCGCGCGTTTGTATACGATTCTGAGAATCTTACCTTAAACCGTGATATTACAATTTATATTATTAGAAAAGTAATTCAGACTTGCAACAATAATTACAATCGATTATTTAAAATCTTAATTGAATAGTAGTAACCGTCGTTCTCGGCATGGCCGCCAGACGGTTTACAGGTTAAAGGAGGTTCGAAGATTTTCTCGCAAGTATTGAAGAACCATCTGGATTTATTAAATTATTAATGATGTTCATATTAGATGTCATTTAATACTGATGTCAGCTTTTAATGGTATTTTAAAATAAGATTGAAATTCGTATTTCACATTTACTATTTATGCTCTTTTCTATCTTACTGTCGTCAGAGCTGTTTGTTTGCCACTTCCTACACGACTGTTCCATCTAAGTACATATGCAACATACAATATGCATACGATGCCAAATACTCCCAACATTAGTTGTTTCGCTCGTTAGCTAGTTACGTGCCAATTATCTTTCTTGCTTTCTGGAAAAATAAATAAAGCAAAATAAAATAAGTCCTTATAATTTAGACAATTGAGAAAAAATTTTTACTATGAACAAAACATAAATAAAAATCGATAGCTTCGAATCGACGCAGTCGATCACTGTAATGGGTTACAGTTGCATATATCTGTTATATGAACTAGATAAATCTTAATATTTGCGACTGGTACGTCAATAAGAAAACAAAATGATATACGTATTATGCTAATAAGATGCATTTCAACATTCATCAGACCATCTAAGAAAGATGAAGCGGTACTTCTATAAATTTGTTTCAAAAATGACTAGACAGAAGAACAGAATATTTTACTTTACATTATGACAATGCTATGTTATAAAAATTTAGCATACTGTAATGTATATAATTACAAATACTTGGACATATTTAATTATGAGAAATAGTTGAAAAATGCTGGAACATTAGTATGCAGAAGAAATAATAAAGTGCTGTATTCCGCGTCGAAAGGAGAGAGGATCCTCGTGCATTTTCTTTTGGTCACACTTAAGGAACACATAAAGGAAGTAAACAGGTTGTAGGCCCAAAGTGTGTTCCACTGCATGAGTAAAACTAAATCGTATTAAAATTAAAAGAATTGAAACCGAAAAGAGAAGGAAAGAGGTCAATGAGGTTGACTAGTACCGTGAGGCACGTGCTGAACCGAAGTGAAAGTCACATGTTGCACTAAAAAGAACATTAAATAAAAATGAATTTATTGAGCAATCAGCAAATTGAAAAGTTCGATGATACGCACTACACAAATGAAAAATACATTAAGATATGACACGGATTGTGGGATTACGTATATGGAAGCATAATGAAAAATGAACAAAACGTCGTATCGTGGATATCAAAGGATGAGAAAGCTATTGATGTAATAATACTCATAGTCGAGTAAAATCAACTACATGATATCAAGCAGGTTGAAACATCTTCAGAAACACGGGAAATATTGAAAGATATTTATGAGATCAGAAGATTCTTTGCGATAAACTTCCCTGTTTAACAATTACATAAATTGAAGAAGGATTCCCAATCAAGGTATGGCACTATTTCTTTTTTCTTATTCTTCTCATTGGTTCACTAGGAATCTTGATATTTTTTTGGATATACTTGGGCTAGATAAATTATACATCGCGAGTGAAGGGATGGAGGGTGGCAGAAGAGATGGAGACCTCAGCGACCACCTTTTCATAACAATGGAGTACTCCGCCCCCGGAAGAGGAAGAAGAAGCCAACGGGCACAGGAGCCTCACCGTGGGAGCTGGACATCATCAGGAACATCAGCATCAACGCGGTGGCAGCTTAGACGCCTCGACGAGGACGCCCTAGTGACCGCGGCACATGTGTTGGCGTGGCCGTCGAGCACGGGGGATGACCTCGATCCCCAGGATGGCGCAGAATGGCTTCACGATGCCATGACGACGGCAGCGTGCGACATTGCTATGCCGCGTGCCGCCTCAAAGCCGAAGAGGGCTGTGTACTGGTGGTGCAAGGAGCTCGCAGTGCTGCGCGAGCGCGTAATTAGCGCCTGTCGCCGGTACACTCGTGCCCGTCGCGGAAGAAAAACAAGCGAAGAAGAAGCCATACTGTACAGACAGTACAGACGGACCAGTAAGTCGCTCCGGCGTACCATCGCGCGGTCCAAGGCCCGGAGTAGGGACGAAGTGCTGCGGACGATCGACGATGATCCCTGGAGACGACCTTACCGGGCGGTCCTGGGGACTCCTCTGCTCCTCTGCTCCTTCTCTGCTGACCGAGAGCATGGACCGCAGCTTCGTGCAGCGAGTCGTCGACATCCTGTTCTCGTGGACGCCGATGACTACGTTGGAGGAGGCATCGATGGATCAGCCGACGGGCCAGCCTACCTGGACGGACGGCCTCGAGGTCAGCAGGGAGGAACTGGAGCTGACGGCCGGGAAACTCGTGGCGAGGGGGACCGCGCCGGACCGGCTTGTATTCCGGGCGGGGCGTGGGTGCTCGCCCTGGGTGACAGGACCAGGCAGTAACTCAACAGGTGTCTGTAGATGGGTAAGTTTCGCATAATCTGAAAACGGACAAGGGTTGTACTATTCCAGTAGCCGATTAAGCCTCCCGACTCCCCCTCGGCGTACGGTCCATGTGCTAGCTCAGCGAGGCTGGGAAGTTCTTTGAGCGGGTAATGGCGACCCGTTTGAAGGAGCACCTCCCCAGGAGTTGGTCCAGATTTGCATGGCAAGCAGCACGGCTTCCGTCGGGGACGATCCACCAAGGTGAGGTGGTGTTGCATGTGAGTCTCGACATCGCCAACGCTTTCAATGCTCCGCTCTGGACCGCCGTCGGGGCGGCGTTAGGGTACGACAAGGTGCTGGCATACCTGGTCTCGGTGACCTGGGACTACCTGTCCGGGAAAAGTGTGCCAGTACTCGGGACTGCACGTCACCCAGAAAGACAAGTCATGACACGTCATACACATCGATCTCGCGTCGACCGACAACATCTCACTCAAGAGATAGCATGTCATTATCCGGCCATATCGCCATCCACTAGCCCCAGAACACAGCAACACAAATAAAGAACGTTCCCAAAATCCAATCCCTGCGACAAAATCGTAAAGATATAAAAGAGCAGCAAAAATCGGCCCAGTCAATCTTAGCCTCAGCACAGTTCCGAGCTTGTATAATATATTGTAATCTGATAATAAAGTACTCAATCCTGGTTCCGAATGTCGACAATTTTGTTATTTTCATTCTCTACAATTTTACCTCACATTTGGCGATCCTGCCAAGATACATTCACTTTGGCACAAACGGAATCACGATTTCGGCATACGTGCCGTGCTGAAAATCGAAGGATCAATCGAACCCAGGAAACCAGAAAATCCACGCATTCACCCTAAGGAAAGCGAGCAAAGGATTCTACCTAGAGCTAAATACGGTAAGCCTGGACTCATTTACTTATTATTGTGAACGGAAACCTAGTTTCTCGAGTACATCAAGCACAATCAGCTCGAAATACCTAGACTCAATTAAAACGTCTACGCCACGAAAAAACGAATCGGAAGGCTCGAATACTGCTACTACAAGCATTGATAATTTCACGCGTGCTATATTAGACTCAATGCAGAAACAAAACGAGACCTTTACAAAACAAGTGAACCACTTTACTAAGCAAATTAACCTACTAACGCGATGCATAGAAGAACGCATTGTATACTATAATATATTGTAATCTGATAATAAAGCAATCGATCCCCGTTGCGAGTGTCGACAACTTTTTTATTTTCATTCTTTATAGTTTTACCTCACAGGAACTTCGGTGAGTACCTGAACAAGATCGGCCGCGAGGGAACCCCTGGATGCCACCACTGAGAGTCCGAGCTGTACGCAACATACGCTGAAGGAGTATCCGGCCTGGAGCAATGAGCGTCGTGCCCTTCAACAGCACGTCGGTTGTGACCTCTCGCTGTCCGCCATTGTACCCAGTATGGTGCAGAACGAGAGGTCGTGGCGCGAAATGGCCTCCTCCTGCGAACAAGTGATGCTGCAGAAGGAGGTGGCGGAACGGGTGCGAGAAAACGTGGACCTGACCCGCGTGGGAAGAAGGCGTCGGCGAACGCGTCGCAGACTAGCCACTGCACCAGCCGGGGACTAACCCGGGAAACGTGGCTCTGACGGTGGGAATGGTGAGACAGTCCCCGGTCCCGCTGCAACTAGCCGCCAGGACGGACCGTGGACAATTGGGTGGGGGCCCAACTATCTAGGTGACCGCAGTCGGGGAGGACGGCGTCGCGCCGTCCGACGATGGCCGTGCGGCGTCGCTGAAGATCAAGAACATTAATCGTTCGAGTGCCACGCGTTTTCGATGTTTCCATGTCCAAACGTGTCAAGGAGCGTTTTCTGCCTTGTGTTATTCCCTATCCAAAAATGCCAAGCGGTGGGATAGTGATTGTCTTATTCTCCGATTAAAAATGCCGAGCAGCGATATTGCGGTATTTGAATCCAAATATTAGATGGAAATTCAAATTCATTCTTTTATCAACTGTTTCGTTATTTTATTTTTGTGCCGGTTGTCGGCTTTGCAGCCTACATGTCTCCTTAGCACTCAAACGATTAAGCTTCCTTTCTTTCGTTGAACATAATTATAACACGGTCGAGTGATGTGGTGAACTGGTGACTGGTGGTGACTGGTCGCAGAATTGACAAATACGCTGGAAAATGATCGCAATGGTTCGTCACCGGTAAGTTTTCTTTGTTCAAAACTCTCCCTTACGTTACGCACGTTTCTTTGTATTACGTTGTAAAATTATACATATGCAGCATAATGTAACCTTTCGTTACATTTAACGCATATAACGACGACGTTAAATCGTTCGAATTTGAGGATCTGGCGATCATAAAGGAGGAAATGGACCGGGCGGTCCGGAAGTTCGGTAAGAAGAGGACCGCACCCGGACCAGCATCCCTGGCCGGGCCTGGGCGCTGGCACTGGACATCTATTCAATCGATGCCTGGAGACCGGAAGATTCGCCGCGTGC
Source organism: Lasioglossum baleicum (assembly GCF_051020765.1). Classification (NCBI taxonomy): domain Eukaryota; kingdom Metazoa; phylum Arthropoda; class Insecta; order Hymenoptera; family Halictidae; genus Lasioglossum; species Lasioglossum baleicum. Next base: position 6,812 of record NW_027471814.1, on the reverse strand, counting down.
TGGAAGAAGATAATGGCGGTCCTCCTACTGAAAAGTGGCAAGCCCCCCGACTCTCCATCGGCGTACCGGCCCATTTGTCTGCTTGACAAAGCGGGCAAAATATTTGAAAGGGTACTGGAAGCTAGACTGAACGAACACCTCTCAGGGGTAGGTTGACGACGACAGACAATTCGGTTTCCGGCAGGGACGGTCAACTATTGATGCTATCAAGCGCGTCAGATCCTTGTTGGCGGCGGTCGTCCACCGGGGCAGGGTGATGTTGGCGGTAAGCCACGATATCGTCAACGCTTTCAACTCCCTGCCTTGGATTGCCACCAGGGCGGCACTAACGTACCATATCGTGCCTGCGTACCTGGCGGCTGTGATCTGGAATTATCTGTCCGGGAGAAGTGTAGAGTTCGGCTGCGTCGTGAGGAAGACGCAATGCGGTGTTTCGCAAGGATCGGTTCTCGGACCGATCTTGTGGGACATGACATACCACGCAGTGCTGAGCAGCTCCCTTCGGGCCGGTGTCAGCCTGACCTGCTACGTCAACGACACGCGGGACACAGCCGGCGGAAGGGAATGGGGAGGACGGCAAGGCTGGCGGAGCTGGGAGTGGCCTGCATCGCGAGGAAGATCCGTCAACTGACACTGAGGATCTCACCGAGGAAGACTGAAGCAATGTGGTTTCACGGCGGAACTCGAAGAGGACCACCCCAGGAGGAGATCCAAGTGGAGGACGTCCAGATCAAAGTCAAAGGACACTTAAAATACCTTGGCCCGACGTTGGACAGCGGATGGCACTACGAGCAGCACTTCGAGGTGCTGGCGTCCTGCCTGGAGAGAACGGCGGCAGCGCTGGGAAGATTTCTGTCGAACATCGGGGGACCGGATGTGATAGTGCAGCGCCTATACGCCAGGGTGATCCGCTTCATGGCGCTATACGGAGCCCCAGTGTGGGCGGAAGGTCTGATGGCCACAAGAAGAGCTGCACCAGACTTGCAAGTGTCTGCCGGAGACTGGCCATCAGGTTGTCAAGAAGATATCGCACTGTCTCGCACGAGGAAGCCGTGACTTGGCGGGTCACCCACCACCCGCTGGATCTATTCGCGATCGGGGAGGCGCACGACTACGAGCATCGGAAGAGCAGCGACAATCCGCCAACGAGGGAGGAAGTGGCCGAAGAGAAGAAAAGGACGAAGCGGATGATTCTCAACGTGTGGCGCGCCCGCCTGCAAAAACCGGGCAGCGTACGCCACAGAACAGTAGGAGTGCCCCACATGGAGCAAGCAACGAAGAATCCTACAGCGGACCATAGAACCCCTCACCCTCCGTCATCATCCATGCGATAGTGGCAGACGAGAGGTCGTTGAACGCGATGGCCGCCTTCTGCGAAGAGGTCATCCAACTGGTGTCGGTGATTTAACATACTGTACCTGCCACTCGGGCCTAATTGACACGGCCCCCATGGGCGCGGAATTGAGATACGCTCAATCATCGCAGTACGTGGCCCATCTTACCACGTACCTGCCAATTAGCGCGCAGACTGCAAGCCCTACGCGCCAACCTTGGGTAGGCCGAGACCTTTCAAAATACCTACTGACTCTGCAGACCAGTGCCCGAGCTACCCGTGAAGGGTCCAACCATCCGAAGACGGCGGCCCCCTAACCCGCGATATGGGCTTACCACTGCCCCCTCGAGGCCAACCCAAGCAACCGGCGAGGCGACGGACCGAAGCCCGCCGACCACAGGGCTTCCCTCAGGGGCTGCGGGGGACCTTGGTCATCCGCAGTACGGGTATAACGACCCCAAGGCATCCGAGTCACGTTTATATCGTAAGCCTGTGCGTTTCGCAGGAACGGGGGTCTGGCCTTAATCGGCTGGACCGTGAGAATGACAACCTCTATAAAGAATCCCTTAATTCCCAGGGCTGAGGTGCGTGGCCTTGGGGTACCACCTCGTCACGGATGCACGGGGAGGTGGCTGGTGGGTGCATCAGCCTTTGAGCGTCCAAACTTCGGACACCTGGCGCCCTCCGAAGTATAAGCCTTGCCTGGGTAATTGTGGCTCTACCTGGGTCGACCGATATTTCCACTACACTCGTGGGACCAATATGGAGAACTCAAACAAAAACAAAAATCAAAACCAAAGAAGTAATAAGCAAAAGGAGGAAGAAGGAGCAAGAGTGGAGGCGAAAGCAAGCATCCTGGATGAAATACGTCAAGAAAGAGAGGAGCTCGGGGAGTTCCTGCTCTCAGAGGGCAACAAAGTTACAGGGCTACTGCAGCCAAGACTAGAAGGGAGGATAGTGTCAAGCCCAGCGAGGTACTAATCCTGAAACCAAAGAACCAAAAGGACACCCGAACGAATGACGATATAAGGGTCGATGTGACCAAAGCCCTGAGTCACAAAAGAAAGGAAATAAAAATACGAAATATCAGGCAAATAAGAGACAAAGGTATCTTAATAGAGGTACATGACAAAGAGGATGTGAAGAAGGTCAAAGAGACCGACTTCGAGAACATCGAAATGAATGTGACTGTACCAAAGAAAATTGATCCCCCTATCATCCATCTATGATGTAGAGAGGGAGTGGAAGGCGGACGAACTAAGGCAGGAATTCTTGAGCAAAAACTTTGAAGATCTGCCTGAGGATGAACTCAGGAAGATGGCTAAGAAAGTAGTTTTTAGGCACGCCTACAGAACTAGAAATACAGGCAGACTAAACTGGATAGTTCAGCTTCCAGCCAAAACGTTTGCAAAAGTGACAAAAGAGGGTAGGTCCTTTATGCTATGGAGGACCTACAAGCTAAAAGAATATATAAACATAGCGAGGTGCTACAAGTACCATACATATGGACATGTGGCAAAATACTGCAAAGTCGAGGGTGACATGTGTGAGACGTGCGGAAGCACGGAACACAAAAAGGAGAAGTGTGGACACAAAGTCAATTCACAGTGTCCAAACTGTGTCAAGAGAAAAAGAAAGGACGCGTGTCACAGTGTTAGGAACAGTGACTCCCCAGAGTTCCAGCATCAAGTCGCGTTAAATAAAAATAGAATAAAATGGAGCTAAGAATAGCACAAATCAATGCAATGAGAGCAATCGCAGTAGCGAATGAATTAAGGGAAACAATCATACGCAATAGGGAGTACGTCATGTACGAAGAGTACAGATACGAGATCATGATGACTAATAAGGAAAACTGGGAGAGGCTAATTGAAACAGAAGGAGAATATAATAAGTTATTGAAATTTGTTAAAAATGTAAGTGAGGAAAGAAAGAGGAGACTAGCAGAACTAGATCACTGAAGAACTGGAGAGGAAAGGAAAGGAAAAGCTAGAAAGGTGGGTGCGCCTCCTCGCGGCTGTGGACGGGAGATTGCGGTAAACCGTAATCTGCTAAGACACCCTAATAAGTGAATAAGAGAAATAATGCAATAGTAAGACGCAAAGCAGCAATGAGTTGATGCTCGAGCTGCAGGAAAGAACGAAAAACAAACATATATATATATATATATAACCACAGGGCTCGAACCGGTTCCTGAGGTACCAGTGAATGCAGGACCCTACTGGCCGTACCCCGCGTAAGGACACTTTACTTCCTGAATGAGAGTGCTTTCTCACCTCGGCCTAGGTTCGGCCGACTCGGGCACCGTGGGTTCGTCATTCGCACACTGCAGTGGGACCAGAGGGCCCACCGCAGTCTCTGCGGGGGCTTAACAGAAACCCGAAGAAATCGTTGTATAGCAAGTTTGACATTGGAAGATTGGAAATTAATCAAATCATATTTGGGAGAGCACTGAAACCTAGCTAGCCTATCGAATGCATCCGCCGATATGAAACATGCAGTACAGAATGTAACGGAACATTTGTAACATGCAACAGATGTTGCCAAAGCACAAGAGGCACAAACGTTCACCGATCAAATTTTACACTCAAAATACGTGATAGAAAACATCCTCGAGATACGTACTGCCAGACATAAGTGACAACTCAACAGGCACCGAAGTGATAAGAATTCGCCGATGAGATTGAGAAGGGATGACCTCGCGGGGACAGAAGGAGGCAGCCAAGCGGGTACGGAAGCTATAGACCCGGCACGCGTTGGAAGGAGGCGGCGGCGAATGGCCAGGAGAAGACTCGCTGTCGATGCCACGCCAGCTGGCAACTAAAGCCGGCGACCGGCGCCCTTGGTGGCAGGAAAGGCGGGAGAGTCTCCGGACCTTGGATAGCCAACCGCCAGGGCGAACCGCAGGCAGTCGGAAAGGGGGGGGGGGGCTGACTGTCTCGGAAGATGCAATCGAGACGGATGGCGTCGCGTGGTGGACGCGTGGCGCTGTGGAAGACTCGTCAAGAAGGAAAAGGACCGAGGAGGCAAGAGGACCAAAGAGGAGCCCGGACAACGGGCACGCCACGGAGGGCGTCGGAAGCCCAAGGTGATATATCGCCTTACTCTCCGGGGTCCCTCCAACCAGTAGGAGAGGTAGGCAGGCCACTGTGGGGGTTTTAGTGAGTAAAATCTCTCATAACCTCGCTACCCCTCCCCCAGGTGGGTGGAGTATCTTCTAGAAAATTTCCTCCACGAAAAAAAATGAAAGCTAGGGGTCTCTGCCTGGGTTATTCCTTGTAGGGTTATGCTATAATTACAATCGTATTTGGCGGGAGGGCGATTTGCGACGACAACACGTTTGTTTTCGTTGGCTGAGTCTCGATTTTTCAGACGCCCGTCTTCGGCGGCTGCTCCTATCGGGGATCCGAAGACCATGAAAGGACGTTTGCGTTTCCCGCGTTTGTGACTGTCGTATTCCCGGCGGCGGCATTCATGCAAATCGTGTCCGGGTATTTTACAATAATTGTAGAATCGGGCTCGGCCACTGTATGGCGGTTGGAATGGGCAGGAGAGATGGGAATAATTGAAAGATTCGGCAGATCGCGGGGATCTACGGAATTCTGAGTTTGGTGAGACCGGAGGAGGCGGAGGTCTCGTAGTTCGAGTGGGCTCGGCATTGTAATGCGTTCGTCGGGGCTCGTAGTTGGTATAACGTCTGGGATTGAATTCGAATTTTGATCTATATTGTGCGTCGTCTTCGTCCATTTCTTTGCTAATGGCTATGGCGTAGTCGAATGCATTACGGAGGAATCAGGGTTGGAACACGCGGAACTCCAAGCGTATGCGAGAGATTGCACCCTTGACGATACTGGACAAGGCTAATTCGTCTAACTCTTCAATATTAATATCACCATTGCAATCCAGAATTGCGCATCTGAGATCTTTAATGCGTCTTATGTAATCTAGGACATGTTCCGTGGGTTTCTGGTATATAGTTGCTAATTCACTGCGGTATGCGTCTATACTGTAAGATGGAACAAATACAGCCTTTACCCTGTCGCACAGCTCTTTGATGGTGCGGGGTTGTTCGTCTTCAATAGCAGCATACGCCCGATTTGTTAACTTGTTAACGACCAAACGTGCGAAGGTTGGTTCCGCGTAAGGCGGGAGCATATCTTTAGCCTGTTTGCATGCTCTGCTGAATGCAAGCGCGGTCATGTTTTGACCATTATATTTCGGTACGGAATCAAGTGCTTCACGTAAAGAGAAAGTTGTCGTCGTCGTGTCGTCCGGAGAGTAGGTCTCGAGTGTGGGGAGTCTGGGATTGGGTGGGACTTCCGATCCGCCGCGGAGTGCCTCCAATTCGAGTTTCTTGGAAGTGAGCTCTGCTAAGAGCTGCCTACATTCTTCCATTTCTTGTACTAAGTCTAATCGGTATTGGTCTAGCTGTTCTCGTTTTCAGCGTAATTTCTTTTCGTCTTATGCGAGTCGTTGATGTAGAATAGAAATTTCGGGATCATTCGCGACGTTAGCTTGTGATCGTGTGGTTGCCATTTCGAAAGATTTTAACGCGAGGGTCGGAAATTAAATAAAGAGCTGACGCTCGTATAAAGGGAATACCTAACTTCCGTAAGAGACAATCACTGTATCACCGTAAGGGACGATTTACTATTCCACCGCTGTCACCAATTTGTTGTGACCCGGTTTCGGTAGGGACAAAAAAATATAATTGGCCATACTTTGTCGCCGAGGTCGTATTCTTGCGCGTTTTAGTCCACGCGGCTCCTACGTCCGCGTCTGATAGGGATCCGCGTTTCCGAAAGGCCGGTTTCCCGTACCACAGTTTACAAACGTTATTCTTAAACAGTTGTTTTAAGGAATACTACATTCCAGAAGAAATATTATGCGTAGACAAATCATTGGTCCCCTTCTAAGGCCGCATAATATTTCGACAATATCTGAAACTCAAACGGCATCGATATGGAATTAAAGTTTTTAAATTATGCAGTGGTGCAGGATATACTTATTCCTTCCAAGTATACTCGGGAAAAGAAAAAATAGAGATAAAACAGCAGGAACCGTTTCATCCGAGATTGTGCTATCTCTTTGCAAAGATATATTGGGCAAAGGGCATACTGTCTGCACAGGTATACGAGTGTTGATCTGGCAGAAAAGTTAATAGCAAAGAATACACGTTTAATGGGTACACTCGGTAAAAACAACGTGGAAATTTAGTAGAAGTAGTATCCAAAAAATTAAAACGTGGAGAACTCATTGCTCGCGAAAATAAATCCGGAATAACAATTTTAAAATGGAAAGACAAGGGAGACGTATTGATGCTTTCAACGCAACATTCGGCAGAAATGACTATTGTACATAGGAAATTTTATTCGTGTGAAAAACCAAAAATGGTTGTGGAATATAATCTAGGAAAATCATTAGTCGATTTATCAGACCAAACGATAGCATATAATTCACCACTACGCAAAACTTTAAA
>NW_027471813.1:0-19692 GCF_051020765.1 Lasioglossum baleicum | reverse complement strand
GTACACTCAACTAATTCCAAGCATACTTGTACTAATCATTGAAATATTTAAAATAAAAGATAGGAAATATTGAAGAGAATCGGATATTTCAGAACAATTAATTACCATAAGTAGTATTAATCAGAGAAGTGAACATAATGCAGACGTTACAATACTATGATTAAAGACATTAACGAAGACCAGCCAGTATTGTCGCTCCGGTCTGCCGAACGCAACAACAAAATCACCCCAGCCCTGTCGCTCCGCAAGCGTCGATGCGCATACGGGGCATAAAAGAGAATAACAATAAGTTTAAGTAAAGTGTGTCATATGCGAGCGTTCAACTAATTTTAAGGACACTTCTACCAAGAAATACAATTTTTTTAAACTAAAAACTGAAAATTTTATGGGAAATCGAAATCGTCGTAACAGATAATTACAGTACACCTTTAGAAATTGAAAACTGTGAAAGAATGCAAATGTTTCAAAATGAAGGATAAAAAGAATATCGAAGACCGTCCAGCAGAGCCGCTCCGTTCTGCCGTACGCAATTACAAGACCTTTCCACTCGTGACGCTCCGGCAGCCTAGGTACGTATACCGACAATCACAAAATAACAGGTATAACCAAATAACGTCATAAACGTGCACTAAAACAATTCCATGGGCTCTTTTAGGATGGTACACAATCTATTACTAAAAAAATTAATTATTATGTAAAAAATGGAAAATATCATAACAGCAAATTACAGTGTGTATAAATAAATGGAAAATTGCAAATGCATGCGTACGATACAACATTGTGGTTAAGGAAATTAACGAAGACCATCCAATATGCCGTTCCGATCTGCCGTACGCAAGATCAAAACATCGCCAATTGTTTAGCTGCGGGAGCGTTGGTACGTAAACAGACAATCATATAAAATAAAAATAATATTGTCATAAATGTTCACTCCATTAATTCCAATGCCACTTTACCAAAATAAACATTTTTTAAAAATAAAAACTGAAAATGTTGTTAGAAATCGAAAATATCAGTAAAGTGATTTACAATATGAAGAAATGAGTAGAAATTTACGCATGAATGCACACGGTACAAGATTGAGGTTAAAGAAATTAACAGAAACCCTACAGCAGTGTCGGTTCCATATAACTTAAGTAACTGCAAGTCCACTCCTGTCGTGTCGCTTTTTCTGCACGTAAAGAGAAAATCCTATAAAATAACAGCAAGCATACGAAGATATTGTCCTAATAGTAATCTCAACTAACTCAAAAGGCACTTTTTCTATACAATAAAATTTTCGTAATTATAAACAGGAAAATTTTTCATAGAATCTAAAATACCAAAACAGTAAATTACAGTATATAGAAATAAATGGAAAACTGTGAGAGAATGTTTATAGTACAATTTTTCGGTTAATGAAATTAACAACAGTTGTGGCGCTTGGTTCTACCAAAGCTCCATTCCATTCCACTCCATTCGTGTCGCTCCAAGAGCGTAGGTATGTATGAATACAATCAAACAATACATCATCAAATGCAACAAAATATAATTAGAAACGTACATATATATAACTCCAGAGACACTGTTCCTTTGAAATACAAATTTTGTAAACTCAAATTGAAAATTTTGAAAAATTGAAGATGTCATATCAGTAAAATGCAGTACGTATAAATGAATGGAAGACAGGGAAATCATGCATACGGTACAATATCGTGGTCAATGAAATTAACGAAGACCATCCAGATGTGTTGCTCCGATCTGCTGTACGCAGCTCGAAGTCTTCGACACACGTGATTGCTAGGACAGGGCATGTACATATACAGACAACATATAAAATAAGAATAAGTGTAATGACCTAATGTCATATACGTTCACTCAAATAATTTCAAAGACACCATACCGGAGAGATACAGCTTTTCAAAGTAAAAGTTGAAAATTTTTAAAAAATGTCGATAATATCAAATCAGTAAGTTACAGTATGTGGAGATAAATAGAAATCTGCGAAACAATGCAAATGGTACAGTATCAAGGCTAATGATACTAAAAAGGATCATACAGTATGCCGCTCCGATCTGCAGTACGCAATTGCTGGACTATATTTGGAGTAAAACACCTTGTTCAGAGGTTGGAACTAATAAATAGTTTAGTCTCGAACGCCGTAATTTCATGCATGAATTAGAAGATCGACGGTCAAACCGTTCGAGAACGTTGCCACCTTCTGTGAGAGGCGATGTGCTATGTCAATAGCTTCAACTATGCAGTCATTCGGAGAGCCGGACCTGGTGTAGCTGGAGTAAATCCACTGAACAGTATTGGCAATAGACACTTTATGTCACGGCTTGAATATTAACAAAGACCGTCTAGCGGTTGTAGATCGTTACCAATTGGTATAGAGTCAATCACTTTACCGATTTCTATACCATCGGTGAAGTTAACCTGACGATTCGAGAGTATAACCTCGTGTTCAGAGAACGAATTTAGTATACATTCCAGTGACGGGCACCCTAACTTCATGTATGAATTAGAAGATCGAGAGTCAAGTGTTTCGAGAACTTAATCACCATCTTTGAGAGTCAAGCTGCTAAGACTATAGCTTCTGTAATCCAGTGATTCCGAAGGTCAGAGCAGGTACTCCAGGAGTAAATCTGCTGAACGGTATTGGCATTAACCGCTTTAATCCACCGTTTTAATATTACAGCGGAGCGACAAACCATATGAGAAAGGTTCCAGTTGATATAAAGTCAAACGTTTTATTGATGACCTTACCGTCTGAAGGCATAACGCCCTGTATCGAGAATATCTCAGGGTGTTCAGAGGAACAAATGAGTATACGCTTTAATGCCGGGCACCTTAATTTCATGAATGACATACAAGATAGGGTGTCATACCGTTCCGGAACGTTACCACCTTCTTTGTGGATCGGACGGCAATGTCATTCGCTTCACCAATCCTGTGATTCCGATAGTCATACCTGGTATTCCTGGAGTAAATCCGCTGAACAATATTGGCAATAGACACCTCTAATTACGGTTCGAATAATATTATGCGGAGTCCACCAGTTGTTGAACCGGGGTGTATATTGCCAATACTGTACTGAGGATTTAATCCCGGATTACCTGGTTTTGCTCTTGGTATAGCAGGATTGGTGAACTTATTGCCTTAGCTATGCGACTCTCACGAAAGGCAGTAACGTTCTCCTACGGTTTAACACAATATCTCCTAATTCATTGATGAAATTAAGGTGCCCGCCACTAGAATGTATACTAACATGCTTCTCCGAGCACTACGTCATACTCTCGATGCAGCGGATTATATTCTCGGAGGGTAAAGTCTTTGGTAGAACGTTTGCCATTATACCAATATCTAACGATCGGCAAGGATTGGGCTCTGTACTTTAGTATTCAAATCATGAATTAAGGTGACCGTTGCCTATGGCGTACAGCGGAATGACTCTCGGAATACCTGGTTTGACTATCGGAAATGCTGATTAGGAGAAGCTATTGACTTAACCGCTCGACCCTCAAAGAAGGTGGGATACATACCGTACGGTTTGATACGCGATTATTCTATTCAAATCACTTAAATAAGGTGCCTCTCTGCTAAAATGCCTAGTAATTTGTTTCCTTGAGCACTAAGCATGACACCCGCTACATGGGGTTAGGTTCTATCAATGTAATTCGGTACAAGGAATTGCACTATATCAATTGGTAATGTTCTCCGACGGATTGACATTCTGCTGTAACATTCATACCGTGAGTTAGGGTGTCTGTTGCCACTACTCTTCAGCGCACTTACTCCTGAATTACCAGGCTTCACGCTCGGAATTACAGGATAGGTTAAGCTGTTGTTTTATCCGTTCGACACTCATGGTGGGTGCTAACGTTCTCGAAAGGTTCGACCATCGGTCCTCAAATTCATACATGCAGTTAAGGTGCCCGTCACTGAAATGAATACTATTTTCTTTCTGTAAACACGAACTTGTACGCCCGATGAAGCCGGCGACCGTTCGCGGAAGGTAAGATCTGCGGTATAGCGTTTGATTTTATAGCAATTGGTAAAGTTCTACAACTGATTGACGGCCGACATTAATATTCAAACCGTGTATTAAGGTGTCAATTGCCGATAGTGTTCCGCGGATTTACTCCCGGAATACCTGGTATGACTCTCGGAACGGCAGGATCGGTTAAGCTATTGACTTCGTCGTTCGAATCTCAAAGATGGTGGAATCGTTCTCGAACTGCTTGGACCTCCATCTTCTAATTCATACATGAAGCTAAGGTGCCTGTCACTTAAATCAATCCCAATTTCTTTCTCTGATCAGGAACTAATACTCTGAATGAAGTGGGAAATGTTCGCTGAAGGCACGGCCTTCGATAAAACGTTTGACTTTATAGCAATTGGAAACTTTCACAAAGTGTTTGACGCTCAATATTCCAATTCGTACATTAAATTAAGGTGGCCGTCAGTAAAGTGTGTACTAATTTGTTTCCATCAACATGAAATCATACTCTCGATACAGTGGGTTTTGTTTCTGGGAGGGTAAGGTCTTTGGTAAAAGGTTTGACTTTATACCAATTGTGAGGGTCTCAAATGGTTTCATGCTCTACTTCAATATTCAAACCGTCAATTAAGGTGTCCATTGCCAACAGTGAACAGTTTCTTGACTCTGGCCGTGCCTGGTTTGTCTTTCGGAACCACAGGACATGTGAGGCTAATAACGAAGGCGTCCGATTCTCAAGTAAGGTGGAAACGTTCTCGAACGGTTTAACCTGGACTTTCTAATTAATACATGAAATTAATGTTACTCTAGCCAAAACGTAAATTAATTTGATCCTCTGAGTACTATGTTATGCTCCTGGTGCAGCCGGATTGACGTTCGGTGGGTGTTGAGTTTATGCAAATTGCAAGCGTTCGCAAACGGTTTGTCGTTCTACTTTACCATTAAAACCGTGAATTAAGGTGTCAATTGCCAATTAGGTTCTGCGGATGTACCCCCGGAATATCTGGTATAACTTTCGGAATCACAAGATATGTGAAACTATTGACATAGCCGTTCGTTTCTCACAGAAGGTGTTAATGTTCTCGACCGGTTTGGCCCTCGATCATCCAATTCATACACGAAGATAAGGTGCCCATCACTGTAATGAACACATGCATCATTTTCTGAACACGAAGTTATACTCTCGATACAGCGTGTTGCATTCACCACAGGGAATGCTTTCCGTAAAAAATTTGACTCGATACAAATTGGTAAAGCTCTGCAACGGTTTGACTGAGTACATTAACTTTTATAGAGTGCAATAATGTGTATATGGCCAATACTGTGCAACGGTTTTTATCCTGGAATACATGGTTCGCCACTCGAAATCACCGGAATGGTGAAGCTATTGACTTAGCCGTCCGTCTCCCGCAGAAGTTGGTAACGTTCTCCACCGGCTAGACACTCGAGCTTCTGTTGCATGCATGATATTAAGGTGCTCGCCACAAAAATGAAGACTATCTTCTTCTACTGATTACTAAGTTATACTCTCGAAACAGCGAGTTAGCTACTCCGTAGGTAAGGCCATCTGTAAAGTGTTTGACCTTATTCCAATTGGCAATGCTCTCATATGCTATGGCGCTCTTCTTGACCATTCATACCGTGAACTGATGTGTCTATTGGCTATACAATTAGCGGATTTACTAAATCAATACCTGGTTTGACTCTCCGAATCATGGGATAGATGAAGCGATTGGCTTAGGCGTTCGAATCTCACAGAAGGCGGCAACGTTTTCCTGCAGTTTCGCCATGAATCTTCAAATTCGAACATGAAGATAGGGTGCCCTCACTAAAATTTATACTGATTCGTCCCTCTGAACGCGATATTATATTCTAGATCAAGCGGGTTAGCTTTTCAGAGGGTAAGGTCTTTGGTAACACGATTGACTTTACAGCAATTGGTATCGTTCTTAATCGAATTGGCGCTCTTCTTTAACATGAAAACCGTGAATTATGGTGTCTAATACCAATACTGTTCAGCGGATTTAGTCGCGGAATTGCTGGATTCAATCTCGTATTCGCAGAATAGGTGAAGCTCTTGACGTAGCAGTTCGTCTCTCACAGAAGGTGGAAATGTTCTCGAACAGTTTGATTCCCGATCTTCTAATTTATGCATGAAGTTAAGGTGCCCGTCATTGAAATGTATACTAATGTGTTTCCGTTAACACATAGTAATACTCTCGGTATGGCGGGTTAGCTCCTCGGACGGTGAGGCATTCGGTAAGTCGTATGACTTTATAGCAATTCGATACCTTCTCACACGGTTTGACACTCCATTTTAATATTCATTCCGCGAATCTAGGTATCTATTGGCAACAATCATCAGCGCATTTACTCTCAGATTATCGATTAGACTCTCGGAATCATAGGATAGGTGGAGTTATTGACATATCCGTTCCATTCTCAAAGTGGGCGGTATCGTTCTCGAACGGTTTAGTGCTCAATCTTCTAATTGATACATGAAGTTAAGGTGCCATTGACTGAAATGAATACTAGTTTCGTTCTCTGGACGCGACGTTATACTCCCGAAGCGGCATATTACCTCCTCCGAGGGGTCTATCGGTAAAGCGTTTGACTCTATACCAATAGGTAACGGTCTGCAACGGATTGACGGTCTGCTTTAATATTCACCTTAATATATACATCTTAATTCTCAGTATGATCATTAAAGTAGAGCGTCAATCCGTTTTCAATTGCAACCAATTGCTATAACGTCGTACCCTTTAACGGATACCTTAACTTCCGAGAATATAACCATCAGTATGGTGGGTACAACTTCATGTTCAGGGAATGAAATTAGATTTCATTTCAGTGGCGGGTTCGTCAACTTCATGTATGAATTAGAACATCTATGGTCAAACCGTCCGAGAACGATACCACCCTATTTGAGTGTCGAACGCATATGTCAGTAGCACCACCTATCCTGTATTCCCGAAATCCAATGCAGGTAACCCGAGCTCAAATCCGCTGATGAGGTTTGGCAGTGGACGGCTTTATTCACGGCATGAATGTTATAGTAGACCTTCAGCCGTTTGAGGGCAATACTAATTGGTGTAAAGTGAAACGTTTTACCGAAAGCCGTACCTTCCGCGATCCATAGCGCCTTTATCGAAGGAATATGTTCGTGTTCACAGTATGAAATTAGTATTCATTTCAGTAGCGACCTCCTTAGCTTTATGTATTAATTGCAGGATCGAAGGTGAAACCGCTCGAGAACGTTGCCACCTACTGTGAGAGCCGAACGGCTAAATAAATAGCTCCGCTTGTGCTGCGATTCCGAATGTCAAACCAGGTACCCCGGTAATAAATGCGCCATACAGTATGGGCAATAGAGACCTCAATTCAGGGGTAGATTAATAAATAATTCGTTCGGTGACGTCACCACCATCTTTGATAGGCGCGCGGTTAATTCAATCGCTTCACCTACACGACGATTCCAAGTGTCATCTGCGGTATTCCGGTAGTAAATCCGATGACATGCTTTGCAATAGACATCTTATTTCACGGCACGAATATTAAAGTCGGGAGTCAAACGGTCGGGGAGCATTTCCTCTTCGAATAATGTCATTCTTTTTATTGAATACCTTACCATCCGGGAACCTAACTCGCTGTGGCGATTCTCTTGGATAATGTTCACCGAAACATATTAGTAGACATGTTAGCAGACGGGCTCAACATTTTCTAGTTCAAATTACAGAACAGAGGGTCAAACCGATCGAGTACGTTGCCACCTTCTGTGAGAGACGAACGTCTAAGTCAATATCTTCACCTATCCTGTGATTCTGAGAGTCAAGCCATGTATTCCAAGAGCAAATATGCTGCACAGTATTGTCAATAGGTACCATAATTCGCGGAGTGAATATTAAAATATATCGTCACACCATGTGTGAACGATACTAATTGCCATAGGGTCAAACGATTTATCGAATGCCTTACCGTCCGAGAAAATAACCCGCCGGTTCGAGAGTACATCACCGAGTTCAGAGGCACGAACTAGTATACATATTAGTGATGAGTATCTTCATTTAATGCATGAATTAGAAGATCGAGGGTCAAACCGTCAGAAAAGTTAGAATCTTCTTTGAGATTCAAACGGCTAAGTCAGTTGCTTCAAACATCCTGTGACTCGGAAAGTCAAACGAGATATTCCGTGGGAGAATGCGTTGAACAGAATTGGCAATATATATCATAATTCGCGCATTGAATATTACAATATAGCGTCGCACTGTGTGAGAACGATACTAATTGATATAAAGTCAAACGTTTTACCCATGGCCGTACCATACGCGAACATCACCCGCTTCATCGAGAGTATAGCTACGTCCTCAGGGAATCACATTCGTATACAATTTAGTGACGGGGAGCTTAATTTCATTGTGAACAAGAAGATCGAGAGACGAACCGATCAAGAAAGTTACCACCTTCACTGAGATTCGAAGGGCTAAGTCAATAGCTTCACCTATTCTGTTATTCCGAAAGTCAAACGAGATATTCCGGGAGTAAATGCGCTGTATATTATTGGTAATAGATTCCTTAATTAGCTGTATCACTACTAAAGTTCAGTCTCTAACACTTGTAGAGCATTACCTCTTGGTATAATGTCAAAAGCTTTACAGAAGAGCTTTCCCTCCGAGAACCTAACCCGCTGTATCGAGAGTATAACTTCGTGTTCAGAGAAGTATATTAGTATACATTTTAGTGATTGGCATCACAATTTCATGTGTCAATTAGAAGATCGTCGTTCAAACAGTACGAGAACGTTACCACCCCGTTTGAGAGTCGAAGGTATAAGTCAATAGCTCCACTAATACCTGTGATTCCGAGAGTCCATCCAGGTATTCCGAGAGTAAATCCGCTGATCATTATTGGCAACAGACTCCTTACTCCATGGTTTGCATTTTAAAATAGAGCGTCACCCCGCTTGAGATCATTACCAGTTACTACAAAGTCAAGCGTTTTACAGAAAGCCTTACTGACCGAGAAGCAAATCCGTCGTATCGAAGGTGTCACTTCATGGATAGAGAAACACATTAGTATAAATTATAGTGACGCCACCTAAATTACATGTAGGAATTAGAAGGTGACGGGCAAAACTGTTCGAGGACGATACCACCTGCTGTGAGACATGATGGGCAAAGTCAATAGCTTCACCCATACTGTGATTCCAAAATTCGAGGTGGGTGTACGGGGAGTGAATCCGTTGTTCAGCATAGGCAACTGACACCTTAATTCAAATTATGAATATCAAAGTAGGGAGTCCAACTGTTGGAGACCATTACTAATTGCTATAAAGTCCTTCCTTTTGCCGAATACATTACTTTCCTAGAATATATCACGCAGTATCGAGTGTCGCGCTTAGCGCTCTCGGACGCAAATTGGTAGACATTATAGCTGAAGCACACCTTATTTTCCTGTATGAGTTAGAAGACCGAGTGTCAAATCGTTCGAGGCCGTTCCCACCTTCTTTGGGAGTGGAATGGCTATGTCGAAAGCTTCTCCTATCATATGATTCTGACAGCCAAGTCGGGTATTCTCGGAATCAATCCACTGGCAGTATTGGCGATAGACACCTTAATTCACAGTACGAATATTAATCTATAGATCCAAACCGTTGTAGAACGTTACTTATTGCTATGGACACAAAATTTTATCCGAAATCCTTATCTTCCGTGAACACGTCCACTTGCAGCGCTTGGCTTGCATAGTTTTCACCGAAATAAACTAGTAGACATTTTGGCAGAGGAATACCTTATTTTCAAGTACGAGTAGCTGAATCGAAAGTCAAACCGTTCGGGAACGAAGCCATCTCCTTTGAGAGTGGCACAGCTACGTCAATACCTTGAACTGTCATGTGATACCGAGAGTCAATCCAGGTATTCCAGGAGCATATCCGCTGGTCAGTGTTGGCAGTAGGCACCATAATGCACGCTATGAATGTTAAAGCAGGCCATCAAGCCGTTGTAGAACATTACCTATAAGTGTAGGGTCAATATTCTGACAAAATGCCTTACCCTCTAAACAACTAGCCCGATATACCGGGATTAAAACACCGTGTTCAATGGTACGAACTATTATACATTTTAGTGACGAGCACGACAATTACATGTACGAATTAGAGGATCGTTAGTCACGCCGTTCGAGAACGTTGACACATTCTGTCAGAGGCGAACCGCTAAGTCAATAGCTCCATCAATCCTGGGATTCGGAGAGACAAACCAGGTATTATGGGAGTGAGTCCGCTGTAGGTTATTGGCAATAGACAACGTGATTCTCGGTTTGAATATTACAGTAGAGTGTTTAAACAGCTTTAGAACGTGAAAAATTGGTGTAAAGTCAAACACATTACCGATGCCGTTACGCTCGGAGAAGCAAATTCGCCGTTTCGAGAGTATAACTTCGTGTTCAGAGAAATGATATTGTCTCCAATTCTGTGGTGGACGCATAAATTTCATGTATGAATTTGGAGATCGGGGGTCAAACCGTTCGAGGACATTACCACCTTCTATGAGAGACGAACGGCTAAGTCATAAGCTTCACCTAACCTGTGATTCCGTGCGTCATACGAACTTTTCCGGGACTATACTCTGAACAGTATGGCAATAGAGAGCTTAATTCACGGTATGAATATTAAAGCTGTGCATCAGACCGTTATACAGCTTTACCATTCGAATAGTGTCAAACATTCTACGAAGACCTTCCATTCCGTGAAGCTAACCCGCTGTATCGAGAGTACAACTTCGTGTTCATAGAAGCAAGTTAGTATAGATTTAGTGGCGGGAACCGTAATATCATGTGTAGATTCAAAGAACCAATGTCAAAGCTTACGAGAACGTGACTACCTTCCTTGTGATTCGAACAGCTGACACAATAGCTTCTTTGACATTCGAACGGCAAGGTCAATAGCTTCACTTATCTTGTGACTCCGAGAGTCAAAGCAGGTAATATCGGAGTAATCCGCTGAAGAAGTATTGGCAATTGACACCTTATTTCACGGCATGAATATTAGAGCAGAGCATCAAACCATTGCAGAACATTACTATTCGTATAGAGTCAAACGCTTTACCGAAGAGCTATCATTTCGTGAGGCTAACCCGCTGTACCGAGAGTATTGCTTTGTGTCCAGAGGATCAAATTGGTATACATTTTAGTGACAAGCACCTCAACTTCATGTATGTATTAGGAGATAGATGGTCAAACTGTACGAGATCGATACCGCACAGTTTGAGAGTCGGAAGTGTATGTTTTATTGCGAATCGTATCCTGTGATTCCGTAGATCAGATCAGGTAATTCGGGAGTAAGTATGCTGAAGTTTATTGGCAACAGACACCTTAATTCATGTATGAATATTATGTAGATAGTCAAACCAACGGAGAATGTTATCAATGCGCATAAAATCAGTCCGTTTACCGAATTCTATACCTTCCGAAAACCTAACCGCTGTAGCGTGTGTCTTGCACAACGTGCACGGATACAAATTAGTACATCTGTTAGCGCCCGAACACCAATTATTTGTGTATAAATATCAACATCGATGGTTCAGACTTTTAGAGGACGCTGCAAACGAACGTCTAAGTAAATACTTCACATATCCTGTGATTCCTACAGTTAAACCAGATATTCCGTTAGTAAAAGCGCTGTACATTATTGGCAAAACACACCTGAATTCAGAGTTTGAATTTTAAAGCAGGCCGTCAAGCCGGTATGGAACATTACCTACTCCTGTAGGGTCAAATTGTTTACAGAATGCCTGACCCTCCGAAAAACTGATCCGCTGTATCCAGAGTATCAGTATGTTCAGAGGAACAAGCTAGTACACATGTTCGAGACGCGCACCAGATTTCATGTGTGAATTAGAATATCGAGAATCCCAACGTTGGGGAACGGTACGACGTTCTGTGAGCGGCAAACGGCTCAGTTAACATCTTCATCTATACTGTGATTCGGAGAGGCAAGTAAGTATTCCAGCAGTAAATCGCTCAACAGTATGGGCAATAGACACCTTAATTCATGGTTTGAGTAGTCAAGTGGAGCGTCGAACTGTTTGAGATCGTCGCCAATTGATATAGAGTCAAATACTATACCGATGGCCTTACCATCAGAGAAGCTAACCCGCCGATGCGAGGGTATAACTTCGTGTTCAGAGAAAGAAATTAGTCTTCATTTCTGTAACGGCGCCGTGATTTCATGAAAGAATTGGAAGATCGAGCGTCAATCCGTTGAGAACGTTACCACATTATTCGAGTGTCGAACGGCTATGTCAAATGCATCACATGCATGTATTACAGGATCGAGGGTCAAATCGCTCTAGAACGTTACGACCAGCCCCGTGAGTCGGGCGGCTGAGTCAATAGCTTCACCTATCCTGAGATTCCGAAAGTCAAAGCAGATATCCGGCAGTGAATGCGCAGTACAGCATTGGTAATAGATACCTTAATTCACGGATTGTTTATTAAAGCAGAGCGTCACACCGCGTGAGAACGTTAAATTTGCTATAAAGTCAAACGTTTTAGCGAATATCTCACCTAACCCGCCGTATCGAGAGTATAGCTTCATGTTTAGGGAAAAAATTAGTGTTCAATTTAGTGCCGGGCCACTTTATTTCATATATGAATTAGAATATCGAGGGTCCAGGCAGTCTAGAACGTTTCCTCCTCTTTGAAGTTTGAAAGGCTATGTCAATAGCTTCACCTGTCCTGTGATTCTGAAAGTCATACCTGGTATTACGGAGTAAATCCGCAGAACACTATTAACAATAGATACCTTACTCCACTGTTCGAATATTAAAACAGAGCGTTGCACAGTTTAAGAACGTTCCCTGTTTCAATAAAGGCAAACGATTTATCGAATATCTTGCCGCCCGAGAAGCTAACCCGCCGTATCGAGTGTATGTCTTCGGGTTCAGAGAAGCAAATTAGTATACATTTCAGTGACGAGCGTCTTTACATCATGTATGAATTAGAATATCGAGTGTCAAACCGTTCTTGATCGTTATCACTCCTTTGATAGTCGCACACTTAAGACAATTGCAGCACCTCTCCTCTGATTCCGGGAGGCAAATTCGGTATTGCAGGAGTACATGCGCTGAACAGTATTGGCAACTGACAGCTTACTTCACGGCATTAATATTAGTTAGGGAGTCAAACCGTCGGAGAACGTTACCATTCGTATAGAATTATTCCTTCTTCGAATACCTTACCCTCCGTATCCCAATCCTGCTGGATCGAATGTCCTGCTTGTGTTAACAGAAATTAATTAGTAGACAACTTAGGGGACCGACACCACATGTTTCGGTATAAATATCAAAATCGAGAGTCAAACGTTCGTGAACATTACAACCCCCTTTGAAATTCGAACGGATAAGTTAATAGCGTCACTTTTCTGCGGTTCCTAGTGTTATACCATGTACTCCGAGAGTAAATACTCAGGACATTATTGGCAATGGACACCTTAATTCACTGTATGAATATTAAAGCAGACCGTCTTACTGTTGTAGAACGTTACCTACTGCTATAGAGACATACTTTCTACAGAAGACGATACCTTCCGCGAACATCACCGGCTTCATCGAGAGTACAATTTCGTGTTCAGAGAAAGAAACTAGTCTTCATTTCAGTGACGGGCACCATAACTTCATGTGTCAATTAGAAGATCGATTGTCAAACAACTCGAAACGTTACCACCTCTTGAAAGGCGAACGGCTAATTCAATAGCTTGTTCTATTCCAAGATTCCAAGAGTCAAACCGTGATTTCCGGGAGTAAATCCACTGAACAGCATTGGCATATACACTTTAATTCACGTTTCATTATTAACTTACAGTGTCAGACCGATGCAGAACGTTACCTTTTGGTATAAAGTTATTCTCCTTGCGGAATACCTGACCTTAAGAGAACAAACCCGCTATACCCAGTGTCTTAGTTATCGTTCGTGGAAACAAATTAGTGAACGTTATAGCAGATGCACATTTTATTTTCCGTAGGAACAGAACTACCGAGATTCAAACCGTTTGAGAACGTTACCGCCTTCTTGGAGTGTCGAACGGCTACGTCACTTGCTGCACCTATCCTGCGATTCGGAGAGTCAAACAAGGTCTTCCGGGAGTAGGTTCGCTGAAGAGCTTTGGCAATTGTCCCCTGAATTCACGATCTGAATACTACAGTACGGCGCCAATCCGTTTGTGAACGTTACCAATTGTTATAATGTAAAGCCTTTTAACGAACACCCAACCTTCCGCGAAACTCACCCGCTTCATTGCGAGTATAACTGCGTGTTCAGAGAATCAAATTGGTCCTCATTTCAGAAGACGGACACCTTAACATCATGTTGGAATTAGAAGATTAAGGGCACCGTTCTAGAACGTTACCACCATCTGTGAGAAACGAACGGCTAAGTCATTAGTTTCACCTATCATGCGATTCCGAGAGACAATCATGTACTCCGGGAGTGACTCCGCTGCACAGTATTGGCAATAGATACATTAACTCACGGAGTGAATATTAAGGAGTCCGTGAACCCATGTAAAGCGTTGGTATAGATACAATCTATTTACCGAAAGCCTTACCGTCCGCGAAGCGACGCCCCCACATCGAGAGTATAACACGCATTTAGGTGATGGTACCGTAAATTCGTGAATGCATTGGAATATCGATGGTTAAACCGTTCGAGAACTTAACACCGTCTTTGAGAGTCGAACAGCTATGTCACTGACCTTCGTCTATCCTGTGATTCTGAGAGTTAAATCATGTAATCCGGGAGGAAATCCGCTGAAGAGTATTGGCAATTGACACAATAATTCATGCAATGAATATTAATGTAGATGGTCAATCCGTTGAGGAACATTACCTATTGGTATAGAGTCACTCTTTTCACCGAATACATAACCATCCTAGAACCGGACGCGATGAAGCGAGTGTCATGCACAGTGCTCACGAGACAAATCGGTAGACATTATAGAAGAAGCACACCTTTTTTTCAATAGATTTAGGAGATGGAGTGTCAATGGTCCGAGATCGATACCACCTTCTTTGAGAGTCGAACGTCTAAGTCCATTGCTTCACATATAGTCGCGATTCAAGTGTCAAGCCAGGTATTCGAGGAGTAAGTTCGCTAAGTAGTATTGTCAATGGGAAACTTAATTCGCAATTTATATATCAGAGCAGAGCGTCAAACGATTGAGAACGTTACCAATTGGTATAGCTTGATAGACCTTACCGGACGCCTTACATTCTGAGAACATAACCTGCCTTATCGTGGGGGTATCTTCGTGTTTAGAGAACATAATAGTATACATTTTAATGACGGGCACCTTATGAATATATATGAGTCGAAAAATCATGAGCAAACCCGTTCAAGAAGGTTACCACCTTCTCTACGATCGAACAGCTAAGTTAACAGCTTCATATTAAAGATCTGAGTCAAACCTTTCAGAACGATGCCCATATGCTGTATAGTCATACCTTTTACGAAGGCCTTACTAGCCGAGAAGCTAACCGCTGTTTCGAGATTAAATCTTCGTGCTTATAGAAGCAAACTAGTATACTTTTGAGTGACTGTTACATTAATTTCATGTAGAAATTAGAAGATCGATGGTCAAACAGTTCTAGAACGAAACCACCATATTTGATGGTCGAGCGGATAGGTCAATAGCTCCCCTATCCGGTGATACCGAGGGTCAAACCAGGTAATCTGAGAGTAACCTCGCTGAAGCGGATTGGCAACAGTACGTTAATTCGCGGAGAGAATATTAAAATACAGCGTCACACCATGTTGGACCGTGATCAATTGCTATAAAGTCAAACGTATCGCACAATGCCTTACCGTCCGAGAAGCTAACCTGTCGTATAGGGAGTATAGCCACCCTTTAGGGAAACACATTAGTACCAGTTTAATGACGATACTTTAAATTCATGCATGAATTACGAGATCGTGGGTTTAACGGTTCGACAAAGCTACACCTTCTGTGAGTATCGACGGCTAAGCCAATCGCGTCACCTGTCCTTTGATTCGGAGAGCTAATCCAGGTACTTCGGGTGTTAATCCGCTGAAAAGTATTGGCATAGACACCTCAAACCACTGTTTCAGTATTGAAATCGAGCGTCACATCGTTTGCGGGCGCTACCAATTGCTATAAAGTCAAACCATTTTACCTACGGCCTTACCTTCCGACTATGTATACAGCCGGTTCGAGGTATAACTTCATGTTCAGAGGAAGGATTAGTCTTCCTTTCAGTGACTGGCACCCTGATTTCATGAACGAATAAGAAGGTCGAGGGTCAAACCGTTCGAGAACATTGCCACCTTCTGTGGGAATCGCATGGCTGTCTATTGCGTCACTTGTCCTATGCTACCTAGATTCAAATCAGATAATCCGCGAGTAAGTCCGGTGTGAAGTTTGTTTACAACTGACAACATAATTCAACGTATGAATATTAATGCAGAGAGTTAAACCGGTGGAGAACATTACCAATGGGCATAAAGTCATATATTTTACCGAATACCATACCTTCCGAGAACCTAAAACGCTGTAGCGTGTGTCCTGCTTAATGTGCACGGAAACAAATTAATAGATATTTTATCCGGCGAGCAACACATGTTTGTTTGTAAGTATCAATTGCGAGGGCCAAAGCGTTCGAGAACCTTCTTCGAGAATCGAACGACCATGTCAACAGCTTCACCTATCCTATGATTCCGTGAGCCAAACCAGGTTGTTCGGGGTGAATTAGGTGAAAAGTATTGGCAATAGACGCCTTAGTTCGCGGTTTGAATATCAAAGTATAGCGACAAACTCTCAGAGGTCATAACCAATTCGTATAACGTCATTCTCCTTACCGAATACCTTACCCGCGCGAATATTAACCTGCTATAGGGAGTGTCTTGCTCGCTGATGGCGGATCCAAATTAGTGAACATTTTAGCAGACGGACACCGCATTTTCATGCATGAACAGCAAAACCAGAAGTCAGACCGTTCGAGAACGTTAAGACCTTCATTGAGAATAGACGGCTGAGTCAATACCTTCGTCCATCATGTGATTCCGGAAGTTAAACCAGGTATTCCGAGAGTCAATCCGCTGTAGAATATTGGTAGTGGACATCTTAATTCCTGCTATGAAAATTAAGGCTGAGTGTCAAACTGTGTGAGAATACTAGTAATTGGTATAAAGCCATTCTCGATACGAATACCTTGCTTTCCGTGAACCAAGTACGCTGTAAGAAGTGTCTTCCTGATTGTTCGCGCAAAAGATATCAGTAGACACATCGGCGGAGGGACACCTTATTATCATGTCTGAGTAGTAAATCGAGAGTCAGACCGTTGGAGAACGTTACCAGCCTTCCTGAAAGATGCCCGGCTAAGTCAATACCTTCACGTATCCTGTGATACTAAGTATAAAACCAGGTATACCGGCATTAAATCCTCTGAAAAGTAATGGCAATTCGTACCTTCAATAAGGTACGGAGAACACTATTAATTGGTATAAAGACATACTTTTTACACAATACCTTACAGACCGCGACCCCCCCCCCCGGTTGCTTGGGATGCCCCGAGGGGCAGTGGAAAGCCCATATTGCGGGTTAGGGGGCCCGCTTTCGGACGGGTTAAACCTTCGGCGGGTGAGATGCGTGAGATCAGCTCGGGCAGTGGCCTGCAGAGTCAGTAGGGATTTAGAATGATCCCGGCCTACCCAAGGTTGGCGCGTAGTGCTTACAGTCTACGTGCTACTTGGTAGTACGTGGAAGGTGCGCCACGCACTGCTCTGATTGGGCGCATCCAATCCAGCGCCCATGGGGGCCGTGTGGATCAAGCCCTTGTGGCAGGAACCGCACGTTAAATCTCCGACACACGTTGACCCAGAACCCAGTCCGCTGTAGCGATGGTCTCGCTCCGTTTTCACGATATCACATCAGTATACATTTTAGCCGACGGGCACATTATTTTCATGTATACATAAGGAGCTGACGAGTCAATCCGTTTGAGATTTGTAACTTGAAACTAAGTCAGCAGCATCACCTCTCCTACGATTCCTATAGTCAAATTTGGTATTCCGGGAGTAAATCCGCTGTACAATATCCGCATTATAACCCTACTTCCCGGTATAAATATGAATTTTCAGCGTCACACAGTTGTACAACTTTACCTATCGCTATGGAGTCTAACTTTCACCAAAGGCCGTACCTTCCGAGAAGCTAATTCGCTGTATCGAGAGTGTAACTTCGTCGCCATCGAAGCAAAATATTATAAATTTTAGTGACGGGAACTTAATTTTATATGTGAATCAGATAGTCGAGGGACAAATGGTTCGTGATTGTGACCGAATTCTTTGGGAGTCGCACAGCTAAGTCAATATCTTCACCTATTCAGGGATGCCGAGACACAAACCAGGCATCCAGGAGTAAATACACTGTACAGCATTGACAACAGACATCTTGGTTCGCTGCATGAGCATTTGAGTAGGGTGTCAGACCGGCGGAGAACATTACCAATAGTTCTAAAGTCATTCTCTTTATAGAATATGTCATCTTCCGAGAACGTATCCCGCTGTAACGAGAGTGTAACTACGTGATAATAGAAACGAATTAGTATACATTAGAGTGACGGGCAGTTTAACTTCATGTTGTCATTAGAAGATCGGGTGCCAAACCTCTCGATAACGTTACTACCTTCTATGAGAGTCGAACAGCCAAGACAATAGCTTCACCTATCCTGTGATTCCGAAAGTCAAACCAGGATTCCGGAAGCACATCCGCTGGACATTATTGGCAATAGACAGCTTATTTCACGGTACGAATATGAAGGTAGACCGTCAACCCGTTGTAGCACGTAACTTATTGGTATAGAGACAAACCTTTTACCGAAAGCCTTACCTTCCTAGAAGCTAACACGCCGTATAGAGACTATAGCTACGTGTATAGGGCAGCACATTAGTATACAATCCAGTGAAGGGCACCTTAGTTTCATGATCGAATTAGATTATCGAGGGTCAAACCGCTCGAGAACGAGGCCACCGTCTGTGAAAGGAGAACATCTACGTCAAGAGCTACACCCATCCTGCGATTCCGAGAGTAAAACCAGGTATTCCGGGAGAAAATCCGCTGAATGGTATTGATAATAAACATCTCCTTTAACGGTTTGAATATCAGAATAGAGCGTCAAACCGTTTGAGAACGTTACCACACTCTTTGGAGTCGGACGGATAAGTCAATAGCTTCACCTATCATGAGATTCCAGAGTCAGATTAGGTATTCCAGGAGTAAATGCGCTGTGCAGTATTGGCAATAGACACCTTAATTCACGGGTTGAAGATTAGAGCTGATCTTCAAACTGTTGTAGATAGGTACCCACTTCTATAGATGTAAACATTTACCGAAAGCGATACCTACCGAGAAGCTAACCCGCCGTATTGAGAGTATAACTTCGCGTTCAGCGAAAGACATTAGTATACATTTTAATGATGGGCGTCACTATATCGTGTATGAATTACAAAATCGGGTGCCAAACCAATCGACAACGTGCTCACAGTATTTAAGATTCGCAAGGATAAGTCAACAGCATGATCCATCCTGTCATGCTCAGAGTGAAACATATTACTATACACTTTAGAGACGAGCACCTTAATTTCATGCATGAATCTGAGGATCGATTGTCAAACTGATCGAGAAAGTTGCCACATTCTAC
>NW_027471812.1:0-19736 GCF_051020765.1 Lasioglossum baleicum | reverse complement strand
TAAATATATCATATAAAATTATTAAAATATGAATATGAGTCAAATTAATACTAACTTCCG
Source organism: Lasioglossum baleicum (assembly GCF_051020765.1). Taxonomy (NCBI): domain Eukaryota; kingdom Metazoa; phylum Arthropoda; class Insecta; order Hymenoptera; family Halictidae; genus Lasioglossum; species Lasioglossum baleicum. The sequence goes on along the minus strand of NW_027471812.1, from coordinate 19,676 downwards.
GTCAGTTCCTTCATTCCGGATGATCGTTAGAATTTGGAAGAAGAGTGACGCCACAGCCTTGAAGGAAGACGACATTTTATGTGAATCGCGCGTCCACGGCATGTCTGAGGAATTTCGTGTTAAATTCTCAAATTTCATCGTAGAAATTTTATCTGCTAAAATCTCATAAAGGAAAATTCACGTACTTTAATAAGGTGAGTATTGTTCCGTTAATATTAATACATTTTCTAGATAAATGATGGTTCAAAAATTCTCACAGAGTGTGGCCATTAATTTGGAGAATAAAGAAAGAAGTTATTGATTTTTATACTGGAAATACTACAAAGTTTTATAAAAAATTATATAGTTTGCAATTGGGATACATATATCGTTCTGAAATTATAGTATTTATAACATTTATTCAATATGGTAAACGTTGAAGCACTTTGTTCAAAGCCATGCACAATTGCGAACAACGGTGAAACAATATATATCTCATTTGTCGTAATTTTATTTAGTAACAATTGTTTCGCGATTTAATAATGTTATCAATTAAACTACTTATATATTTCTAAAAAAAATTTATTACTATTTTAATAATTTAATGATATAGATAACGATTGAAACGTTATTTTTACACATTATTGTTGATTTTGTGCTAAAGAAGTATATACGAACAATTTTTTACTTTCCTTAGCATATTTTTCTAATTTTTGTTATTTTATATATCATATTGTATAAGAACAGTAAATCAGTACGATCAGTCTTTTGCTGAAAGTTATAATACATATGAATGTATTTTAATATTTTAATGCAATACATAAACATTCCTGTTTTGTCTATAGACTTTTGACACCATATCTGACATCTATAATCCATCTATAAGTCATAATTATGAGTTATAGCTACCATAAATGCAGGTTGGTAATAAATTATATATGTATAAATTTAAATCTATTTGGATTTTATATCTTTTTATTTGTATAATTTTTCCATGAATGTATATACATCTTTTGCTATTTATGTATTAGTTGCGTTACATAATAAAGTTAATTTTCATAGACTTTAATTTCATATTTAGATATGATACTTATTTTGTACTTTTAATATCTTTATTGACAAAAATTATATTATTGACAGATAAAAAAGAATAATTAATCTGTATACATAATTCTCAGTATTAATTGTAAAGAAATGTGTATTTTCAATATAATTTATTTCCCCTTTATAGCTCTAGTATGAGTTCTCGTGGCCGTGGATTTAGTTCACGTGGTGGCAGTTCATATAGAGGAAGAGGTGGCGGTAGTGGAAATGAATGGAATAGTGGATCAACAGGAGGAAACATGTCTAGTAGAGGTGGTTATTCCTCATCTAGAGGCGGCAGATTTAAATATTCAACTACCAGCTATGATTCTCGTTCAAAGTATAATTCTGGTTAGTTAATGTTTATGTTTATGTAACATAATTCATAGACACATAGTAAAAATATTTTGTGATAATATTTGTATTATAAATAATATTAAAAGATATTTATACTTGTAATAGGAGGGTCTGAAAGATATTCTAGTAGAGGGGGAAGAGGTGAACATTCAAATAGTTACAAAAGACCAAGGGTAAGTATGTAAATATATAAATTATAATTTAAATAATTACTTAATATATGAATTAACAAAGATTTAAAAAAGTTTATTTCATTTAGGATTCCTATTCGGGAAGAGATGAGCATCGATCATCGAGTGATTCAACTCGTAAAAGGATGAGAAGTGATTCATACCAGGTATGTATTTTATAAGTATAAGTGTAGTGATATTTTTATTGAAAGATATCTTAAATAAGCGTTAGTCTATTTTGTTTCAATCTCCTGCCGTGCTGTGGTCAAGAACCATTTTTTCATCTTGAAAGCCCTGCTTCACAAAAGTTTTCAAATTTTTAAATTATATAGCATGAACAACGATGGTCCTGAAGATTTTCTTTAATAAAAATTTAGTCTGAAATCCAAAGTATTTCGTTCTATGTAAAAAAATGTTTTCAGGACACTCGTCTAAATATTTGTATTAAAAAAAAAAGAAAATAAAAAAAAAGAAAAAAAAATAAGAAAAAAATTAAAAAAATGAAACAGTAGGCAAGGCATTCATAAGTCGTCATACTTTCCTTTCAAGCGACGAGCCCAACGGCTACTTGAACACCCATTCTTTTTGCGTTGGGACACTACTGGTGGAACACTGCGAAAACATCATATAATTAAAAGATGAAATACACCTAGATGGTACTTAATTATTGCCTGCACACAGTTGCATTAAATATTGAGAACAACCTGAAAAATATCAGAACGAACAGATGAATAGATATGTATAAAAATATGAATTTTAAAATGCCAACATAACGTCAGTATTGTTCTCTATGTAAAACAGTATATGCAACTGAACCAGTTTCCTGCACAATGCAGATCAGTTATTGAAATGTTGAAAGCATCCCTGCATTGCCGCACCGCAAAAATTTTTAACAAACACTGCTCTATACAATTTTCTAAATTACATCAATTAAAACTTACCATTGAGATAAAGAAATAAATTGTTAATAACGTCAAACTAATCGTAGACCTTCCAATGTAAAGGACATGCATCCTATATTATGTTTAATTGAAAATGACTGAGAAACATCAACCTTTTTTAAGTATATGTCTGTACCTTATATCTACAGGTTGAAGCTAGAATATGTGCTGGAAAGCTTTACAAAAGCAGTGAAAGTACACAAAGTATATTTTTCACATATTTTATCCTTAAAGCAAGTATACAAGGATATAACATTAAACTACAATTTTATTAGTTTTATTTGATTTCTTGATCCATATAAGTGTGCATGAGGCATTGAGCATTATATGAAAGAATGCTTTACAAATAAGAATATATAAAAACACATCTATCTTTATGCTACTAAAATTGGAAAGGTCTATCAACAATTAATCGAGAATCATACAGTTCATTTGATATCTTCAAGCAAACGAATGCTGATCAAAGCTACTATTCAGAGCTTTTACATATGAAATGAAATGACAAGAATGCTATTATATTTTTTGAAAAGTAAAAATTATTTTTAATATAATAAAAAAAGCGGTATGCAAAGTTACTTATATTTGAAATATGAAAGATAAAATATAATTTAGGTGCTTTTCAAGCTTAGGCAAGGTAAATCTATATTTTGGTGATCCAACGGGAATGGGTGTAGTGACCGTAACAGTACAAGGTTGGATGATTTTGTACTAAACGATTGGCACTATAATGAATGGTAAATGAGGGAGTGCAAAAGAATCAACTTGGAATGGAATTAGAAAAAAAAATGTATGGAGAATATCTGATAGGAGGGAACAAAGGGGAGGAATGTATATAGATTAAAAGAGAGAAGGGCAGGAAAAGAGAAAGATACAATGGGAAGGAGCACAATTGAATTTGATTGGCAGGGTGGAGGTAGCGGTAGCGGCTCTCAGAGGTATTCTTCGTCGTATGGTGGTTCATCTGCATCAGCTCCTTATGACGATAATAAGGGATCATCGTCTTCGGCCGTGTATGAGGACAAGAGACAGAGCGAACGTGCTTCATCATACCATCGTTCAGAGGACCGTCATTCAGCATCACGGAGCTATGCACCTCCACCACCCCCTCGAATTAGTGAAATGGCACCTCCAACTCAGAGATATACCTCGAGCCGAGGCGAATATCGCATCAAAGCTCAAACTACAGAGGTCGCATTTCTACTCGCGGCAGCGGAAGAGGGGGTGGATTCCATCGCATGAGCTCTCGATCGGACGTCATCATGGCTCGCAAGCGTACTCTACACTCGCTCGACTATCGACGCAAGCTGCTAGGATCGCGATCGCGAGACTACATCCAGCGTGTGCGCATGACCACAACCAAATTGCGCAGGAGGTAATTAATTAATAAATCACTTACCAACCGCAATACCGTCCTAGTAGCCTGCTTGCTTATTTGTCAGTAAACAAACTGACTATATCTGACTATAATGACCTGAGAGTCAAGACGATGATAGATATATAAATGGTAAAAGAAAACACAAAAAATGACACAAATGATCGCACGAAACCAATATTCTACTGCCGAGAGGCAAACTTTTCGCAGGGTTCTAAATAAATAAAATAAAATAAAATAAAATAAAAAAAAAAAAAAAAGGGAATTGATTCTGATATGCATAAATACAATGCGTATATCATCAAAATACAATGTAATTACTTTTGATATGAGAACTACTATAATACTTGTACTTTACGAGATCATTATTTATCGTTCTTACACATAGCGGTGATTAAAACCAGTATAAGAACGTTGTTTCTTATATATATATATATATACATATATAAATATATATTTTAAAACGCGAAAATGCGGAGACATAAGAGCACAATGCAGAGCAAAAAGGCTGAATAGTTAAGACCTTTATTGCAATACGAAATGCATTCATTATGGGGGATAAAAGAAAAACAAATACTATCGCGATATTTGCTGTATATCAACTATAAGAAAACAAAATTTTGGTTGATGATATAATGAAAGACAAAGGAACCAGAACAAGACGAAGGGAAATAATGTAAGTCAAAACAAAATTGCTGTGTCGTTAGTAGCGGTACTACTAGGCTATCCGGAAGTAAAAAGGAGTCAGGATCAGGAACCAGCATGAAGGACAAGGATAGAGAGATGACCAAAGCTATTAACGCTGAATTTTCCGATGACGATGAAGAAGACGATGATAACAAAAGTAATTGGGATGATGATGATAAGGTAACTCCATAGGGCTGATAATATTTGCTCCTATTGTCTATATGCATATTGTGTGCTACTAATGGCAATACTTACTATAATATTTACCGACATTAATTCAGCCACATGAACGCGATGATGAAGAAGAAGAGGAAGAAGAAGAGAAAAAGAAAAAAGATGAAAAGAGAAAGAAAGAAAAACAAGATCGGGAAAGACAGAATACCGAAGATGAAGAAGAAAAGGAAGATGAAGTGAAAGAAGAAGACGAAGATGATCGAAAACATGAGGTGAGGCCAATTGAAGTAAATTTCGTTATTCCAATTGTTAGCTTTGTGTTACAATCATTTATCAAATATATATTTTTAGGATGATGAGGACGATGGGGATGATGAAGAAAGAGATGAAAATGATAAAACAGATCATGGTAGAGCTACTGGTTCAGAAGATTTACCTAGCAGAAGAGATGGAAGGAAATTTATTAAATTAACTTGTCCACATTGCGCTCATCGTAGTGTGACTTTTAAGGAATACTCGTTACATTTGTATTCTGGCCGTCATAGTGCTGCAATGAGACGAATCGCATCGCGGCACAAAGCAACTTTAACCCGTATGCGTGTCTTGCAACGACAGGAACAACGACGTGTCGAGGCTCATGATGCTGCTCGTGGTACTTTACCTCCTCGTACCATGTTCTGCCCGATCTGTAAACTTAATTATCGTTCTCTTAAAGCGATACATCAGCTATCAGATTCCCATCGTCAAATGAAACGATTCCTCACACCACTTTGCCGCACCTGTCGTATTCAATTCCGATCACCAATGCTATTTGAAACTCATATGTGTTCTTTGGATCATATTAAGGTACAATTTCTACGTGATATTACATCGTTTGTAATTTTAATATATTTTATACCTGTGTATCTTCCAGAGCAAGAGTGCATTGCAAGAAAGAATGAATGCTAAAAAGAACGGTGAAGCGGAAGCGGATTCAAGTGGACCCGAAGAAGACGATAAGGAAGTTAATCTTGATAATTTTATGACTTTGGATTCTGTAGGTGATGTTGACGGTACGTACAATTATTAAACATCATATTTTTTGGCAGTAAATATTATTTTCTATAATAGTTACTACATAAGCATAATTTATAATAGAAGATGATGAGTCTCCCGAGAAAAAGAAAGAAAAACCAGAAACTGAAAGCACAAATGACACAGAAAAAAAGCCTAAAAGCAAACAAATGATTAAAGTTGGAGCAGAATACATAAAACGTGTTGAAGTTCAGTTCTGTGAATTGTGTAAGATATATCTACCACGTAGTGAAAATAGTGAAAGAGCAATAGCACTTCATTGTTCAACCAGAAGTCATCTTAAACGGTATAAGTCTGAAGCAATAATTTTATAATTTCGTCTTTGTTTCTTATAAGATCATTGATATAAACTTAATATATTGTATAGATATGTGCGCGATAATGATGATAAAGCATTGCGAAGGCAAGCAGAAAGAATACATCTGCAATCGTCGTCATCTACCAATAATACTTCTACACCAAATGCTGTAAATAGTACAGAAAATGTTAAATCTCCAACTAATTCTGAACCACCATCTACAATTAATACATTGCCAGTAACTACATCTGATGGCACTAATACTACCGAATTGGGTAAAGTAAAAATTGAGCAAAAAGGGACTATTGAATCTGAGAAGAATATGAAAGATAACAAAAACGGACAAGCGGAAGAAGAAGATGATGATGATTATCCAGGCGTTAGTGGTGATAAGTTGTGGGATGATGTCGATAAAGACTTGGGCGATATCTTAAGAGAAACAGAAGCAGGAGCTAAATCTAGCGATGATGAAGATTCTCGTTATGATCGTTTCCGTAATTCAGATAAGAAACAACAACATTCTGGCAAGGACAAAGAAAGAGACAGCGAAAAGAATGAAATAGACGAGAAAGAAAATATAAAAAAGCAAGAGGTGAAAGTGAAAATTGAAAAAATAGATATGTAAAGTCCAAGAATTATTAGTACGTTTCAACCATATCCTAATGTGATTTTATTATTTTTCTATAAAAATATGTAAAAGTTTACAAACCATAGACAACATACATACATCAGGATTTCATCAAAAGAGTTATTTTTATAAGATTAAACAATTATTTGCAATCAAGTTAACAAAGATCTATGTACAATATTATATTTTGTGCTCTATGAGTTTGTTGTACAAATGTTGTAAAAATGCGTGATTTAAACAATTTTAATTTCATACAAAGTTATAAATATGTAACTCTGTTTAGATTTTTATTTACTCGATACTGGACATGCTTGAAATGTACACATGATATAAACTTCATAATGTTCAATTCCTTTGTAATTCAAAAAGTCACTATATACGCACATTTAGTGACATTAATGTTAACAAGAACTGTAAAGGAAATTATTCATATAAGCATGTTAAGTATAGTTGTGTAAAAGTAGCGGTTATTTGTGCATTGCAAATTTGATGGAAATCTGCAGAAAACAATAAAAATACATAATTAATTTCTAATTGTTAATGTAAATGAGCATATAACAAAATTGATAAACTTGTCACTTATAGATAACTATAATAAATATTATATACATCTTAATGTTTTGTTTTCTGTGTTTGTCTTTTAATTCAATGGATTAAACAAATTCTCCTATAGTAATTAGTATTCATTGAATATATTTTTGTTTTATTAGTTTTGTTCGAGTACTTTATGGATATAACTTGTATTTAAATATTCCTTGACATTTAATGTATATATAGATGTTTATGAGTTGTGTGTATTTTCATAAATCTTCACAAGATGGCATAATATCTATTCAAGCTGCATCATTTTTTAATGTAACAAACCCGTGGGAAAGTTATATTACATTGATACATTATTCTTATCATTGTATTATAAAACATGGGAAAGAAAAGTACAGTGTAATATTTATAATACGAAATTATAGATTTTTTATTTTGTATTGTTTTCTTGCAGTTAATATACCTTACATTTCCTGTTTTGTATCCTAACCTTGATTCCTATTAAAAAGTAATTATTGTCATTAATCCAATGGCAAATATAACTTCAATGTTGTCGATAGGACAACGACATGACATTTGCTCTGAAGACATTGCCAATAATTGTACAAATGTAACTGTTTCTGATGCTAATGATTGTAATGGTTCAAAAATCTTAGAAGATTTACAATGTTTTGTATGCGATGCAAAAATTCAAGGACGTCATTATGCTTTGGCGACATGTAGAACACAGATATCGAGAACTAGAGTAATAGAGAAACTTGGAGAATTAGTTGGTGAAAGGTAGTACCTCATTATAGTATTTGTGGGAATAGATTATGTACCTTAATATTAATGGAAAAGGGACTATGTACTTTAGTAATATTGTGTCAAAATGTAATTGTTCTTATTTCCTTCATACTGTACAGATATATGGTAGTAATATCAGAAGATGATGTAATTTGTCGAAGTTGTGCCAATCTTATTAATACTCTTGATAGACTTGATGTTGAAATGTGCAATGTACGTGATAATGTTTTGAGATTCTTGGAGCAAAAGTATTCTTTGGAAAAAGGAGAACTTCTTGGTAATAATGAGAAACAAAAGCGTTCTCAACCACCACAAATTACAAAATGTAACAGTCAAACTATTACTAATTATCAAAGTAGAAGAGATGTTATTTTATCTTCAAATATTACTGAAAAACCAAAACATAAAAAAAGCAATGTTTGGTTGCAATGTGATAAGTGTCAATATACTACATTGCATAATTCATTTATAGTGCACCATATTAGAGATCACAGTAAACAGAAAATATTTTGTGATAAATGTGGTGTGCAATTTTATGAAAATCAACAAGAATCACATAACTGCAATATGAAAGAACATATAAATAATCAGATTAAAGTTCAAGATAAGCAAACAGGTTTATCAAATTATTTATTTCTAATGTGATAAAGGTGATTTTCTGTGTACTGATAAATTATATTTAAAATGTTTTTCAGAATCATCTTTGAAAAGTATTGATGAAACTATATTGGATATTCCAATTTTGGAAAAAAATATGCAGCAGAATGTACCAATCATGACTATTGAAACATATTCAGAATCACAAATTTCAAACCGTAATGAAAATATCCCTATAATAAGATTATCAAATTCAGAAAATTTATCAATACAAAACATTTTAACTTCTGGTAAGAATTTAAGGTTGATGTTTAATTAGAAAATATTTTTTATAAGAACATTTTTAAATTATAGATAATACTTCTGCAACTGGTCAACCAATATATGTACGTATTTTACAACCTGTTGAAGTTAATGAAGCACCAACACATTCTACAGTTATGGTATCACATTCTGATACAGATTTAGCTATAAAACTTAAAGATAATTCAGAAAAACAAATTTTAACATTGACAGAAGATGGTAATTTGGAAATGACAGAAATAGCTTGCTGGAATGATATACAATCATCAGAATCACAAACCAATATAATGTTTCAATAACTCAAATTATTAAAATGAGATACGGATTTAATTTTCTTATTTTTATTAATATTACATATAACAATTATTTATATTTGTAATAACATATATGTTGTTTCAACTTAAACATAATTAGCACGTATTTTCAATATGTTAATTTCTAATTTTGTTTCTTTGTTGCTATCACTCGTTTGTAAATTGAAAACTACTTTATATTGTTAGTAGTTTCCAATCTTCAGTTTCCTGATTCTATTTAAAATAATGTACTTTCTAGCTTGTATTTCTTACTTAGATACCAAATGGAAGCTAAACATAAATATAAACAATTATAAAGTAGAAATGACATTTCATTTTATAACAGAATATGAATAAATAATTAAACATTTTTATATTATTTAGAAATTTTATCGATCGTAAAAATATTTTATATTTACCTTAACACCATGAACAAGATGTTTAAACCCATTGTTTACATTAGATGCTGTATCAGTTGCATCACCTACAACAAATGTTATTTAAAACTTATTTACTCTTTCTCAATTTAATATGAATATATTACCTATAAGGCCTCCAATAATACTTCCGACATTATGGAGTGAATCATCAATTCCATCGAATATGTTATTTATACCATTATCTACGTTTTTCAGTCCATTTCCAATCGTGAATTTTACAGTATCGAGAATACCAGAATTGATACTTCCAACTGTTGTAATTGCATTTTTAACAATATTATTAGAACTATTGATAATTGTAGCAACGGTTTTATGAACGTTCTTCAATACGTTGTTTATTAAACATCCGGAGCTTTTTAAAATATTGTTAGTTATACTCGTAAAATCTGTTACAACGTGACCACCTATATTTTTAACTTCTTTTGACATTATTGTTATATTTTTAATATTATTGAAGAGATTGAATAATTCATTTTCAACTTGATTAATTATATTATAAATAATTTTTTGATTAAGATTCAAAAAATGATTAATTCTTTTATTTGATGCAGACAATGTGTCATTTAAAATATCGGCTACATCTTTTGCATTCGTTAAAGCTAGGGCCGATTTCTGCACAATTTCGTGTACTGTGCTTTCTATAACTTTTATCACGTTGCACAAAAGTTTGTTAGTTTCTTCTGTAGCATTTTTCGAAATATTTTTCACGTTGCTCTCCAGGTTACTAACTACTGTGATAATGTTCTTAACGATTTTCGTAATTTCCTTTCCAATAATATTTTCACTTTGCAAAATGCTTCCATTTATTAAGACTGTAAGTTTTTGTTGCGCTTTGCTCGCAACATTGAATACTATTTTGAAGATTTGTTGTTCTATTTGTTCCACATCATATGTAATCAATTGCGTTACATTTTTCGAAAAAGCGTTAACACCGGATGTGATATTTTTAATATCATTGGTGATATTATCAACAATCGTTGATATAATATCCTTTAAATCGTTGTATACATCTGAAACGGTTTCACCTAGTTGTTTTACAAGTTCAGAAAAATTCTCCTCGGTTTGTTCAACTAGGATTTCAGCGGTTTCTTCAATTTTTCTCAGACTATCGAGAGTATCATTAACAATTTGACCTAGATTTTTATTCAAATCATCTACGATGTTGGTTACATCGTCCGAGATCTGTGCAGCATCTTCGTCGATATCGTTCTTGAGATGCTGTATTTCGTATTCGATCTCGGTTGTCGTGTTAGTTATAACCTGGTGCACTTCGTCTACAATTGTGGTGACGTTTTGTCTGATCTCATCTACCTTTTCTTTTACCGTTTTCGAAACTTCATTAATAATCTGTCTAGTCTCGTTTAATATATGATCCAATGTATCTTTTATACCGTCCACGATATCAGCTACATCATTTTCCGCCAATTGGATATCTTGTGCCACATTTCGTAAAATTTCCGAGCTGGTCTTTTCAACATTTTTCAATTCGTTTAGTGCAATCTGCGTTACTTCGTGCAAAATATCGGAGGCTTCTTGTTTACCTTCCTTTATTGCATTGTTCAAAATCTGACTTGCGTTTTTCAAACTTTCGAGACCTTTTTGAACGAATTTTTCAAATTTCTCGTGCACGTCCGATCCTACTTTATTTAATTTTGTAGAAACCAAAAGTTTATTAATCGCATTTAACTTATCTTGAACGATATCTGCGATACGATCGAAAATATTAGCTGCTTCGTTGTTAAGATTATTCAAAGCTTTTTCTAAATTATTCACAACATTTTCGGTAACGGTTTTTGCCTTGTCCTCGACTGAGTTGATCTGACTTTTTACATTTTTCCAAATATCCAAAGATTGATTTATCACTTTTTTCAATTCATTATCGATCATTTGCTCCACAGATTCGATGAAATTTTTTAAATCTTGGCCAATGACGTCACTTGCATTGTTATTATGTTTCGATGAACCGTCTTGACCACTGCCATCAAGTGGATGCTGCGATAATTTTTTCACATTATTATTAAAATTTTCGTAAAAAACTATCTATGTATTTATATATTGAAAGATTTTTGTTTAATGTAAACGATTGTATATTGACATTTTATACAGAACGAAAACAATAAAAAGAGTTTCTTTTTAATACCGCGTATCATCTTATCTTTATAAGACATTTTCGAAATTATCTTCTTACATTTACCTTTTCTACTTATTCGCGTATTGTTTCAACTTCGTGGAAACCTTGTATAATTTGTATAATATATCATAGGTAATTTCGAACACGTCATGTAAAGGTAAGCAGATATAATGTGCTATAATAAATATTATAAATCTATTGTATACATATATATAATACATACGAAAAGACCACTCTGTCCAGTACTGCATGAATCAAATGGTAAAGCCTATATTAAAAAATTATATTGAAAACAATATTAAAATAGCAGAATTTTTAATAAATGAATAAATGATTATTTGATAGTTAGAATAGATTTTTATAATGATTCATAATATTACAAAATAAAAAATTATAAGAATTCACGTAAGAAATTAAAGATCATTAATAGATGTATTTTATACAATTATTATCCAGAAGCAAGTGTTATAAAAAAAAATATTATACGTACGAGAGTAGTAGCAGCGCCAAGAATAACGAAAATTGGTAAAAACTTTAACATTTTTAATTCTTTAGATTACCTATTTGTACTTAAACTAGTTTGGAACGAAGTTTTAGAAATGTGCCGCGATTCATATCTGATCACGATATATATAGGTATATATGCTAGTAGTATTATAATTAACATCTGTGTAAATAAAAATTAACTTACTATACACGATATGGAAGTATTGAAAAGTTTAGACAGCGTCATAATATTTACTTATTATTACAATCCATAAATTATACAGCTTGTTATCTAATTTAAATAAGTCATTAACTTCCCTTTGTTTAAAAATTTTCAAACGTCATTGAATAGCTAATGAAATTCTCATATTTTTGTTTAATGCTTAATTAATATTCACATTCAAATTTACCGCGTTATCGCTTAAATATTTCTATTATCGTAATTCATTAGATAGATCGATCGTTATCGGTTAACTTCAATCAATAATATATAATAGCATTTCAACAATTATATCCAAAATAATTTATAATATGAAATTTTTATAACATTTAATATTTTATTATCTTGTAGAAATTATATAAATCAATTTTGAAATAAATATTGTTATAATAGTTTATTACATCAATTTAAATGTCATTATGACATCATTCGATAATATTTAAGTTCAACGTTATGATGGTTATAAATGTTAGCTAGTAACATTTGTCTACTTTAGTGGTAACACTGTTTCTTCAAATCTTAAATGTGTACGGTAACAGTATGCGTTGAAACGGTTGCATTTTAGTCAAATAAGTTAATACATAGTGATGATGGAGGAGTTTAATATTGACATTACGTATGTTCTTCAAAATAGAGACTTTAGTGTGTTACAAAAGTTAGTATCACATTGTTATAACTTCCGATCAAAAATTGCCGCGACTGTTGAGGACATAGCTGCTTATGAAATTGGTATGTATATAAAATATTTTCCAATCTCCAGAACCTGAATTACATTATATTTTTATCATGAATCTTTGTTCTTATTTAATATTAAATGTTAACATACTTGCAGAAACTTATCTATTTTAAATAAACTTATAAAATAATTCAACATTAAATAACATACATATATATTTGCATGGAATTTTTCATTCTAATTAACATATTCAATACTAATAATACATTCTTATTGCTTGTATTTTAGAATGTGCGGAGAAAAGAACACAAAGTGTTAATGCAATATCGGAGTTACAACATGAAGTTGAAAGTTTAAAATCTATGATAGATGCAACAACATTACAGCAGAAAATTGCAGATAAAAAGATTGCTAATGCAAACAAAAAGATAGAAAAATTAAAAACAGAAGTAGATGATGCAAAATTAAAAAGGGACAATTTATCTATTGAAATTGTTGACTTAAATGAAGGTATTTATCTTAAATATACGATTACATGTATAATGTGTTAAGTAATCATCTCAAATGATAATTGTATATAATAAATCTATGAACTTGTATTATTTTTAGAATCAGAAAAAAGGAAAGCACAAAAGGTTCAAATGTGGTCTGCTTTAAAACGTGTTTCTCATACGTATAAAGAATACCTTGATTTTCATATACAATTAATCGATAATACAGAACATGAAGAAATTAAAGTTTCCTTTTTTATAAATAACACTTCTATAGAAGAAGTGTATTTTGTACAGTTACTTAATTGTGATAACCAGTGGAAAGGTATGAAATATTAATTTTAAAAAATTATAATTATATTATTTGGAATATAAAGGTATATATAACTTTGTGTTTTCTAGTGAAACAAATTCAACCCACGCTTAAAACAGAACATTTAACTGATTTTGAAGGAATCGTTGACTTTTCCAAAAACTCAGAAGTTACAGATATAACTGTATTCCTTTGTAAACTCAGGGATATTTTTATTAAATATTACATAACTATAAAATAAGTCTAAAATCATAACAGGTAAGGATATTGCCTTAATAATTGACACTATTTATTATAAGATTAAAGCCTTTATTAATAAAAATTAATTTCTGAATTGCCTTATTACATATAAAAGACTTGAAATGCTAAACATTGCAAAACTTAACATTGGTATCATTTTATTAAAATATGTTCATTATTTGTATAAGTAATTTTATGGTATTGTTACATATGTTGTATTGTTACTTAATGTACTACCTGCCTACAATTTATATTGGAAACAGTAAACTGCTAATCACAGTGTAGATAAATTACTTAGATACTAAAATTATTTATATATAGCACGTATAGTGATATATTTGAAATTATATGTTCCATGAGTGGTTAAGTTTGTTTAGATCAATTTTGCTAAATTGTAAATACACATTTATTTATCTATTTGTCAAACAACTGTTATAAATATTGTCTAATACTCAATTGTTCATTTTTTAACTCTCACCGTGTGTAAAGTTTACTTATTTAAAAAAATATTTAATTGATAAATTATTTCGTTTTTAAATTCTAGGTATTAAAGCTAGCAGTCGATATTAACAACTGTTTTCTTGTCAATGTATTAAAAACTTCGTCTCGTTTCTATACGGAAAAGAAAAAACCAACATTGTTATACAACGATATTTTTCAAAGAAAAATACGAGTACGTGATGTTATGGACAAATTTAAAAAAATTTTATAACTTTACCGTATTAGAGAAATTTTAAAAATTTCAACTTTTTGATGATCTTGTTTTTATTTAAAAATACAATTATAGGTCGATTCATTAAATCACATTAGGATTATTACGATTGTTTAAATGACGTTGTACGATGAAAATTTGTTACTGGAATACAGCTTTTTCATCGCCTTTGCTGAAATTCGAATCTTTCACTGTTTATCGCACTTTGCATTAATTTAGATATTGATGTAGTTACGTACGAAATATTTACGTGCCTTACTTATACATGGAAAGGGCCAATTGATTATGTATGCGTAGAAGCACGTTGATAACAATTCATCCCTATTGGCACGAGTTAACGAGAGAGTCAATTGATCGCCCACTGCCAATCAACCCATATCGCGTACACAACGTACGTTAACAGATTTCACTTACACTATTGACCCGCCCGATCGTTCATTTACTCGATCATTCAAGAATTTAATTAAAGATCGAAACGTCGACGATGGGAATCGATGCATTACTATGATGTACACTAGTCGTATTCACATTGTGTTTGTCGGCTTCGATACGGTTAATACCTAGCGAATCTCTATTTATTACATTTAATTTAAAAGTTCACTTTTTTTTTCTTAAGAAAAAACGAATATTTAGATATTATTCTGAATATGTTAACAAAGATTCTACGTTATCTTACACAATGTCATTGTACACTAGATTTTAGTCGTATCGACCGATGTCATTAATGAATAATCTAAGACACTCGGAACACGAAAAAACATGATACACGATACGTCGCATAAGCGTTACGGATAATACTTTGAAGCATGGATGATTAACGACGATTTCGAGGTCGATTAAAAGATATTTTGTTAATCGATCTCGAAAGCTTCGAGTACACCTATCAATTTTTTATATCATTTCCAATACGTAATTTCTACAATTATTTTAAATTGTTAAAGAGAAGTAGACGAAAACCCTAAATAATAGATGATGCGAATTGAAATTTGAAATGGGATGCGAACTTTACCGTAAACAGGTCGTATAGTGTCCAAAAAGTAACGGAATTAATGACTATTTACAGCGTAATAATGTCACCTATTATAAAGAAGAAACTTTGATAAATTGTTTCTGGACCTCGACTTATACAATGGTGATCCCGTCAAATTTTTCAGCTTGTGCTCGTACAAATAACATGCTTTTTTCTTTTTTTGCTTTTTCTTGGACACGGAGATCATTTTCGAGTCCTATCGAACACGTAAAGTTGCATATGTATACGAACACGTTGGAAATTGTTCCGTCGCGATAAAAGGAACATTACTCTCACGATATGTGAACGAAACTCGCTAAAATAAATATATATTTCTCGTTACTTAATAATTACTACAGCAAATGCAGTACACGTCTATCGATTAGAGACCGACGTCTGATCGCGAACGGTTGTCAGCTGTCGAATATGGGATTAGTCGCGCATGAGAAGTTTTGTCAGTGTTCATGATGTTAATGAATGTGTGTGTGTGTATATATGTATGTGTGTATGTGTTATCCTATTATTATTATACAACGCTCTTTTTTTATTTGGATGCTTCCAAGAAATACACGCAAGCGGATTAGATTAAACGAACTAAAACGCCCGTGTCGAACTTGAAGCGAGGTTATACCAAGATTCACACTGCCCGTGTCTGCACACTTCTGATTTATCACAATGGCCAATAAAACGAACTTTTAACATCACCGTTTCTCACGTGTGTCTCTATCTATATGTATGTATAGCTTCGTGCAAACGGGCGACCACGAGTCGAATAGTTCGTTCTTCCGATCGTTTCTTCATTCTTCGTCTTTGTTCGAATTTTCTTGCGCCAATCGATGTTTTACGATCTTTACGTTTGTTCTAATGGTTTACTCGAGGGTCGCGGCGAAAGAAACATTTCCTCCGGATGCAGCTGCCGCGGCAGCCAACAATAGAGTCGGTGGTAATGGCGGAAGCGGCGACGTTTGTTCGGTAGGGGTCGATGCGGTGGTTGGACAATTATTGGCGACACCATAGACTTTCGCGTGATTGACTTCGAAAGCCACGGTCAGGTCTGCGAGCCCGGGATCGCACAACACCGGATTATCTGTAAGCAAAAAAACATCGGAAGATCGCAAAGGGGAAATTCTTTTTTCCCTTCCATGACGTGTATCGACGGCAGATAAGCAAGAAACTAGATAGAAGTCTGGCACGAGCACACTTTCGAAGCGGTAAAAGTGTCGTATAACCATGACATCACGATAGTTCTTTAAGATCCACGGAAGAGGTTAGTGCAAACGGATTCGTTGCTATGATATAGAAAATGTTTGTTTCCATTGATAATCGTTCATATTGGTCAGCAAACACTTCGTAAATATATGTTCGTATGTCACGAATTTGATAAGAGTGACAGAGAGACAACGAAATTGTCGCGAATCACTGAATCGCAGCTTTACGTAAAGAAAGAGAAGTTGTTCAATGAAACAGCGAACGAGGAACAGAAAAGAGAATCCAAGAAATAACGAAGCTCACCGAGATAATGGGATTGGGCATGATAACGGCACTACGAAAACCCGTATATGTTTAACAATAATAACAGTTAACAATCCGTCTTTGGTATACAATAAATAATACGAGATGGCGCCACGACGGAGGTTATCGCATGAAATGTAACTTATAACAAAATAATGTACAGCTCGAGAGCCGAACGGAGCCACGTTATTATCAAGCAGTAATTTATTTTCTGTCGCCACCGACCACTCTCATGACCCATTCCCTCTTTCTGTCTCGCTTCTTCTTTCATACGCTTGGCCTCGCGACACTTAACGATGTGTTTATTAATTACGCACTGGCGCCCATTCAACGCGTCTGCGTTCCACAAAGACGTTATCCTTTTGCGAGGGTGGAAAGCGAAATCGAATGACCGTTCGTATCGTACGATCGAATGACTCGTCGTCGTACGAACCAGACTAGACGATTACGCGTATTTGCGCATAATACATTACTAAAAAGAAATTCTTATATTACAAACACTTTTCATTTTTTTTCTTTCTATCGCTCTTACGATCATTCTTGCTCTGAACTTTGAAGGTCGTTAGTGTTACCTTTGTTGGCTTATTAATCAAATTATTTCGTATCTTCATTTCGGGTATTTTCTTTTACATGAACTGTACTTTACTCGGAATCTATAATTTGCTAGATTAGAAATGATAATTTTAATGTTTCACGAAAAATGTGAATAAATAGCAAACACTTTCATTTGATCAAACACACCTGTGTTTACCGGTTTCCTGTTTTCTATCGCGCAATCTAAAAGATTGTAATCTTTTATCTACGGGTGTTTACGCATCACTAATAAAACGAGGCGTTGATCTTTTATTAAATGAAACTTCTCCTTTAACCTTTCCATCGACCCTAAATATTAAGTACAGAAGAAAGTTCATACGGTTTTTGTGTCAGAGATAAATTTAAATCGAATTTCTCGTAGCACTTCGTAAAAGTAATATGAAAATGGTGATATTATTAAAAGGTTCACTTAATCGATATGCATTATTCGTCAATATGGTTCAGATTCAGAATTAATATTGAAATCGGATTTTCGATTTAAAAACGTTTCGATAATTATTTATCTTTCCCTCGCGTGCAAATTAACACTGTAGATATTCGCTATAAAGAAATTGACGAAGTTAGCTTTAAAATTGTAAAAATTCAATCTTATATTATATTAGGAATTTGCGAGAATTTTTACCTGCTGGTTGCTCGTTTCAAAGAAATGTGTTATGAGGATGGGGTTAATGAAATCAAGGCCATGCCAATTTGTTCAAGTTTCATCAATGGCGTAATGTTTAACGACGTTGATAACGATTCGTTTAAGCTTACCTTGGAGATATATACGAAGTACATCGGGTACTCCATGAACAGTACAACGTGTATTCGCAACAAGTTCTGGCATTAGGGTTCGTATCCGATTCGCACTCACATCTGCCCAGCAGAGGACGGGAAATCCACGAAAGTCCCGCTCAGACAAAGTTACCAAACGGTTGTGCGATGCGTTCAGTTCTTCGAGGGAGGGTAGCCACGTCTAAACAGAATTATCATAGTTATAGACAAGTTAGAACAAAACA
Organism: Lasioglossum baleicum; assembly: GCF_051020765.1. Classification (NCBI taxonomy): domain Eukaryota; kingdom Metazoa; phylum Arthropoda; class Insecta; order Hymenoptera; family Halictidae; genus Lasioglossum; species Lasioglossum baleicum. The sequence goes on along the minus strand of NW_027471812.1, from coordinate 572 downwards.
GGACTCTTCCGGAAAAAAATATCGTTATAGGGTAAGGCTTATCTATCTAAGTATAATGAAATATATAGTAAGAAATTAAGAATATAAATAAACGACTTCTTTAAAGAAGTTTCTATGGTACAAAAAGAAAACTTAGATGATATTTGGACTTCTTAAGATTTCATGATGATTTCAAGTATCTGGACGAATCAGATATGTGAGATATGCATTAATTTCATGCATATTATACCTCTGATGTATCTTCAAGAGTGGTAAGCTCATTGTGAGAAAGATCAAGAACTTTGAGACCATCGAGACCTCGTAAATCACGTTGTCCAATCGTTGGTCCCAAAGCATTGTGACTAAGATTCAACCTCTGTAATTTTTTCATTCCAAGAAACAATGAACCGTCCAAGCTTCGTAGCTCATTGTGCTGAAGTCGCATATCACGAATGTTTCCGCCCGCCGTTTCTTCTTCTTCTTCCACTAAATTCTATAACAGTGACAAAAACGAACAAGGATTTTGAGTTGATTGGATCGTTGTGAGTTTCTAAATTGCGAAAAGAACTTTTTGTTTCATTGAAAATGAAAGA
>NW_027471811.1:0-19792 GCF_051020765.1 Lasioglossum baleicum | reverse complement strand
AGAATTAAACATAGTATTGTCACAAATGTACACACAACTGATTTCATAGACGGTTTTACTGTGAAATACGTTTTTTGAAATTAAAACTGGAAATTATGAGAGAAATCGGAAATAAGGTAATTGTTAATTACAGTACGTAGAAATATATATATATATATATATATATATATATATATATATCCGAGATGGAATGCTTTCAGTACAATATTGAGGTTAATCATATTAACAAAGCCCATACTACAGTGTGGCTCCAAGCTACTGGTCGCAACCACAAGACCGTAACATTCGAGTCACTCTGGATGCGTATGTCCGAATACAGACAATCTCTTAAAGTGACAATAATTTTCACAAAATAATGTCATCAACGTAAGTTCATCTAACTCAAAAGGAACTTAACCTTAACATTACATTTTTGGGAATTAAAGACTGGAAATTTTGAAAAAAAATCGGAAATGGGATAAGAAGAAATTACAGTATGTATAAATAAATGGGAGACTGGGAAAAACGCGTACTGGTCAGAATCAGGGCTAAAGATAATAATACAGATCAACCAGTAATGTCGCTCCGATCTTGCACACGCACCTACAAGGCCACTCCAGTCGCATCTTGCCGGAAGCGGAAGTACGAATAGAGACAATCGTAAAAGATAACAATATGTATAACAGAATGAAGTCATCAATGTTCACTCATCTAATGCCAAAGACACTGTTACTAAGAAACACAATCCTTTAAACTAATTCCATAGAAAGGTTTCCTAGGAAGTACAACATTTTAAATTAAAATTGGAAATTACGAAAAAAGTCGAAAAATCATAACAGTGAATTGCGGTAAGCAGAAGTAAATAGAAATTTGCGAAAGATTGCATGCGGTACAATATTATGGTTAAAAAGGTTTACGAAGATCATGCGGTATGCCGTGCGTTCGCAACTACAAGACCTCTTCTGCCGTGTCGCCGCAGCACCGAAGGTACGTATACAGACAACCGTGAAAAATGACAAAAAGCTTAACAAGGTATAGTCATGAACATAAACTCAACAAATTCAAAAGGCGCGTATACTAAAGAATACAGGTCCTTGTATTTAAATTTATGAATTTTGAAACGAATTGAAGAAATCATAACAGTAAAATGCAGTATGTAGAAATGAATAGAAAACTGCAAAAGAATGCATACGGCACAATCTTATGGATAAAGAAATAAGCAAAGACCATCCAGTAGAGCCGCTTCGATCTGGCGTTCGCAACTGCAAGTCCTCGCCAGTGGTGATGGTCCGGGAACGTAGGTTCGCATACAGAAAGTCAAATAAAATAGCAATATGTAACATATACATGACATAAGCGTACACTCAAGTAATTACAAAGACACCTTTATTAGGAAAGAGAATTTCTTGTAATAAAAATTGAAAATTTTAAAGAAAATCGAAAATATTAGGACAGTAAATTGCAGAATGTACAAATAAAGTAAAAATTGGAAACAAATGCATAGAAATAAATAGGAGACTGCGAATGAATGGTTACGGTACTATATTGAGTATATTGAAATTAACAAAGACCATACAGTCGTGCAGCTCCGACCTACCGAACGCAGCTACAAGGCCACTCCATTCGTGTTGCTGCAGAAGCGTAAGTTTGTATTCAGACAATCATAATATACAACAGAAAATTAAACAAAATATTTGCAAAAATGTAGATTTATCCAATTGAAAAGGCACTTTTACTATGAAGTACAAATTTTAATTTATAAAGTGGAAATTATGAAAAAATCGAAAATAGCATAACCGTAATATATAGTGTCGCTCCGATATGCTGATCGCAACTACATGACCACTACACTCCTGTGGCGCCGTAAGCGAGGTACGAATACAGAGAATCATATAAAATAAGAAAAAGCATACAACAATATAGTCATAGATGTAAAGTCAACTAATTCCATAGACACATTTCTTATAAAATACAGTCTTTGAACTTAAAGATTGGAAGTTATGAAACAAATCGAAAATATCGTAAAAGTAAATTGCAGTATGTGTTAATAAATGGATGGCTGGGATAAAATGCGTACAGCACAAAGTCATGGCTATGAAATTAACGAGGACCATCCAGTAGTGTCGCTCGGATCTGTTGAACGCAGAAACAAAATAACTCCTACCGTGTAGTATCGGTAGCGTAGGTACGTATACAGACAATAATATACAATAACTATAAGTATAATAAAACAATGTTATAAAACTACACTCAACTCATTCACTAGACAAGTTTCCTCATTAATACAATTTTTGTAATTAAAGCCTGAAAATTATGAAAAAAATCGAAAATATCATAACTATAGGTTAGAGAATGTCGATGTAAATAGGGAACTGAGAAAGAATTCTTACGGCACATTATTATGGTTAATCATATTAACAATGACCATAGAGTATTGTCTCCCAGAGCTACCGTACGCAACTAGAATAACACTCCAGTCGTGTCGTTGTTGCAGCGTATTTTCGTGTACTGACAATCGCATTATACAACACAAATTCAACAAAATATCGGTATAAACGTACACTTAACCAATTCCAGCGACCCTTTTTCCAAAAGTATAACGCTTGAAATTAAATATTGGGAATTTTGAAAATGATCGAAAATATAATAACAGTAAATTACAGTAAGTATTAATAAATGGGAAACTGGGAATAATGCATATGTTACAAAATGAAGGTTATAGACAATATCGTAGACCATCCAGCAGTACCGCTTAGTTCTGCTGTACGCAACTACAAGACCTCGACAGTCGTGTCCTCAAACAGCGTTGGTATATATATAAACCATCGTATAAAAAAAGAATAAGTTAAACAGAATATTGACATATATGTACACTCATCTAATGCCAAAGACTCTGTTACTAAGAAACACAATCCTTTAAACTAGAAATTGAAAATATTGGGAAACATTGAATATGTCATATCAGTAAATTACAGTTAGCTAAACTACAAGGAAAACTGCAGAAGAGTCTCTGCAGTATAATATCCAGGTTATTGGTGTTAACGAAGACCATGCAATAGCATCGCTCCAATCTGCCGAACACAACTACCAGGTCATTCCTGTCGTGTCACACTGGAAGCGTCGGAATGTACAGAGACTATCATATAAAATAACAATAAGTTTAACATAATATTATCATAAACGTAAACTCAACTAACTCAAAAGAAAATATTATTAAGGAATACAAATATCAAAATTGAAAATTGACAATTTTGAAAAAAAATCGATGATATGATAGCAGTAAATTACTGTATGATTAAATAAATAGATGACCGGGATTAAATGCATACCATACGAAATTAAGTTTAACGAAATTAATAACGACCATCCAGTAGTGCCGCTTCGATCTGTCGTATGCAAATACAGGACATCGCCATTAGTGTCTCTCTGGCGGCATAGGTATGTATACAGACGATCATATTAAATACGAATAAGGTCAACATAGTAATGTCATAAATGTAGACACAACGAATTCCATATGTGCTTTTACTATCAAACTCAATATTTTCAACGAAAAATTGAAAATATCGAAAAAATCGAAGATATCGTAACAGTAAATGACAGTATATATAAATAAATGCAGACTGGATAAAATACATGGGGTACAATATCTAGGTTAGAGAAATTAGCGAAGATCACACAGTACTGCTGCTTTGCTCTTCCCTATGCAACTACAAGACATTACCAGTCGTGTTACACTGGTACCGTACGTTCGTATAGAGACAATCATATAAAATAACAATATTTATAACAAGATAATGTCACAAACGTTCACTCTACTAATTTCAGAGTCACTTTTACTAAGAAATACAATTTTTTTCATAAAACATGAAAATTTCGAACAAGAACGAAAATATAACAACAGTAAATTGCAGTATCTGTAAATAAAAAGAAAACTGTGACGGAATGCATATGGTACAAAATAAAGGATAAGGAATTGACAGAAACTATACAGTAATGCCGCTTCGAGCTGTAGTATACAACTACTCGATATAACTTCATCTAACCTGTAATAATATGAGTATCAGCAGGTATTCCGGGCGTAAATCCGCTGAACAGTATTGGCAATAGACACCTTAATTGGCGGGTTGAATATTAATGTATAGCGCCAAACTGTTTGGGTGCGTTGCAATTTGTATAAAGTCGAACGTTTTACTGGAGACCTTACACTCCGAAAGCCTAACCAGCTGTATCGATGGTATAACTCCGTGTTCAGAGGAACAAGTCAGTAGTCATTCTAGTGACGCGCACCTTAGTTTCACGTAGGAGTAAGAAGATAGAGGGTCAAACCGTTCTAGAGCTTTGGCACGTTCTCTGATAGTGAGACGGCTGAGACAATAGCTTCTGCACTCCTGCGATTCCGAGGGAGCTGAACCAGGTATTCGGGCAGTCAATCAACTGAACAGTATTAGCAATGGACACCTTAAATCACGGGTTGATATTAAAGTAGTTCGCCAAGCCGTTTGAGGCCGTTAGCAATTGGTATATGGACGAAAATTTTATCGAGGGCATTACTTTCCGAGAAGCGTAACCCGCTGTAGGGAGTGTCTTGCATAGTCGTAGTGGAATCAAATTATTAGACATTTGAGCAGACGGACACAATATTTTCGTGTATGAACAGCAAAATGGAGACACAAGCTGTTCGAAATCGTTACCACCTGCTTCGAGGGACGCACAGTTACGTCCATACCATCACCTATCCTGTAGTTCCGTAATTAAAGCGAGGTATCCCAGGAGTAAATGCGCTGAACAGGATTGGCAAAACACGCCTAAATTAACGGTTTGAATATTAAAGTGCAATGTCAAACCGTTGTAGAACGTTACATGTCCGTAGAGGGGTCAAACGATTTACCGATGGCCTTATCTTCCGAGGACCAAATCCGCTGTGTCGAGAGTATAACATCGTGTTGATGGATGCTAGTTAATACACATTTTTGTGACGTCAGCATTAAATTCATGTATGAAGTAGAAATTCTGGGGTCAAAATGCTCGTGAACGTTGCACACCTTCTGTAAGAGACGAACGGCTAAGACAATAGCTTCACGAATCCTGCGATTATAAGCGTCAAACCAGGTAATCCTGGAGGAAATCCGATGACCACTATTGGCAATACACTCGTTAACTCACGGTATGCTGTTAAAGTAAAGAGTCAAGCCGTAGGATAGCATTACCTATTGGTATAAAGTCACCAATTCTACCCTATACCAGTCCATCGAGTACCCAGCCAGCTGTAGCGATTGCCTTGCGTCATATTCACAGGAATAAATGAGAAGACATTTTAACAGGTGGACACATTAGTTTCAGGTATAAATAGAAAAATCTACCGTCACACCGTTCGAGGACGACCCCACATTGTTTGAGGGTCCAACGGCTGCGTCAATAGCCTCACGTATATCTGTGAATCCGTGAGTCAAGCCTGATATTCCAGGAGTAAATCAGCTGAATAGTATTAGTGAGAGTCACCATAATTCACGGTTTTAATATTAAATATAGATCGTCAAACCGTTTGTGAACGTTACACATTCGTATAATGTCAAAAATTTTATTGAAGACCTTTCTCTCCGGAAAACTAACCGGCAGTATCTAGAGTATAACTTAGTGTTTAGAGAGTCACATTAGCATACATTATAGTGATGGCATCTTAATTTCATGTAGGAATTAGAAGATCAATGGTGGTCAAACAGTTCGAGGCATTTACCACCCTCGTTGTGAGTGGAACGGCTGTGTCAATAGCTTCACCTACCTTGTGACTCCGAAAGTCAAAGCAATAATTCCGGGAGTAAATCTGCTGAACAGTGTTGGCAAAACATACTTTAACTCACGGAATCAGTATTAATGTACAGTGACATACCGTCTTGAAACGCTACAAACTGGCTCAGAGTTGAGCATTTTCCGATACCCTTACTTTCCGAGGAACAAACTCGCTGTATCGACAGTACATCTTCGTGTTCAGTAAAACACATTAGCAAATGTTTCAGTGACGGGCACCTTAATTTCATGTATGAAATTGAATATCGAGTGTCAAACCGTTGGGGAACGTGCCGACCTCCTGCGAGAAACGAACGGCTACGTCAATAGCATCACCTATACTCTGATTCGGACTGGCAAGCCAGGTATTCCGGGAGTAAATCCGCTGAAAAACATTGGCAATAGGTTCCTTAATACGCGATCTGCATGTTAAAGTAAATCGTCAGTTCGATTGAGAACGATACCAATTGCTGTAAAGTCAAACGTTTTACCGGGGACCTTACCATCATCGATCCTCACCCACTTCATCGAGAGTATAACTTCAAATTCATAGGCGGAAATTAGTAAACATTTTTGCGACGGGCACTTAATTTCATTACGAATAAGAAGATCGCGTGTCAAGCCACTCGAGGAAGTTGTCACCTTCTTTGATATTCCAAAGTGTATGTCAATTACTTCACCTGCCCTGAAGTTCCGAGAGACAAATCTGCTACTCGGAGGTAAATCTGCTGATGAGAATTGGCAATAGACACATTCATTCACAGTATGAATACTAAAACACACAGACAACCCGTTGTAGATCGCTACCCACTGGTGGAAATACAAACTTTTAACCGAAGCCTAAACATCCGAGAAGCTGGCACGCCATATCGAGAGTATAACTTCGTGTCCAGAGAGAGAAAATAGTATACATTTTATTGAAGGGCGTCACAATTTCATGTACGAATTACAAAATCGGGTGCCAAACCAATCAAGAACGTGCCCACCACTTTTAATTGTCGCACTGTTAAGTCAACAGCTTTACCAGTCCTGTGATGCCAAGGTTCAAACAAATTTCTATACATTTTAGCGATGAGCACAATAATTTCACGTATGACTTAGAAGGCTGAGGGTCAGTCCGTACAGAAATGAAACCACCGTTTTTGTGAGTGGAACTGCTGGGTCAATAGCATCTCCAATCATGTAATTCCGAGAGGCAAGTCTGGTACACGGGAGTTAATCCGCAGAGGAGTATTAGCTATGGACACCTTAATTCACGGTATGAATATTAAAGCAGACCGCCAACCCATTATAGAACGTTAACAATTTGTTTATAGTCATTGCAATTACCTTCGGCCTTACCGTCCGAGAAGCCTGACCACCTGCAATGCGGGTATAACAATGTGTTCAGAGGGACAAATTACTGTGCATTTTAGTGAAGGGCTCATTAATTTCATGAATGAATAAGAACATCGAGGCTGAAACGTTTGTAGAATGTTACCACCTTTCTTCAGTGTCGCACAAGTAAGTCAATAGCTTCACCTATCCTAAGATAGCGAGAGTCAAAGCTAGGTATTGCGTGATCAGATACACTGAACAGAATTGGAAATAGACACATTAATTCACTGAAAGATCATTCAGGATGGGAACCAAACCGATGGACACAATTACCAAATGGTATGAAGTCATTCCTTTTACCCAACTCTTTACTTTCCGAGAACCCGTGCCGCTGTATCGAGAGTGTAACTTCGATTTCATAGAAAAAATTGGTATATATTTTAGTGGCGGCCACCTTAATTACATGTATGAATTGGTAGGTCGTGGGGCAAACTGTTCCAGAACGTTACCACCATCGTTGAGAGTCGTACAGCTAAGTCACTAGCTTCACTTACGCCATGATTCGCCAAACCGTGTATTTCGGGATTGCGTCCGCTGAAGAGTATTGGCAATAGACACCATAATTAACGGTATCAATATTAAAGCAGAAGGGCAAAGAGTTATAGAACGTTACTTATTGGTACAGAGTCAACCAGATTACGGATAGACTTACCGAACGAAATTGGTATCCTTTTCAGTGAATGGCACCTTATCTTTTTGTATCAATTAGACGATTAAGCGCCGAACCGTGCAGGAACGTTTCACACTCTTTGAGATTCGAACTGATAAGTCAATAGCTTCACATGTCCGTTGATTCTCAGGGTCAAACCAGGTAATCCGGTATTAAATGCGCTGTGCAGTATTTACAACTGATACTTTAATTCACTGATTGGATATTAAAAGGGAACGTCACCCCGTGAGATATCGGTACCAATTGCTATATAGCCAAACGTGTCGTTCTACCGAAGTCCTTATCCTCTGAAACATTATCCCACCGTACCGAGAGTGTAACTTCGTGTTCAGAGAATCGCAATAGTATACATTATATTGATTTCGCATTATTTTCATGTATGAATAGAATAATCTGGATTCAAATCCTTCGAGGACGTTCCCACCACCGTTGGAGTCGAACGGCCAAGTCAATAGCTACACCGACACTGTGATTCAGATAGCCAAATCAGCTATTCCGGGAGTAAATCTGCTGTTCATTATTGGCAATAGGCACCTTCATACAGGGTACGAATATTAAAGTACAAGGTCAAACCGTCGGAGAACATTATCAATTTGAATAGTGTCATTCTTTTTGCCGAAGACGATACCTTCCTAGAACCTATCACGCCTAGCGAGTGTCATGCTTAGTGCTCACGGAACCAAATTAGTAGACATTGTAGCAGAGGCATACCATATTTTGATATATGAATTGGAAGATCTAATGTCGAACCGTTCGATATCGTTACCGCCATCTTTCAGAGTCGAACGGCTGAGTCAATAGCTTCACCAGTAATTGCGATTCCGGGAATCAAACTTTATATTCCCGGAATAAATCTGCTGAACAGTATGGGCAATTGACACCGCAATTGACGGTTTGAATATTAATGAAGGTCGTCATACCGTTTGAGAGCCGTGCCAATAGATATAAATTCAAACACGTTACCGTGGCCTTACCTTCAGCGAACCACTCCTGCTTCATTGACATTATAACTTCGGGTTCAGCGAAAATCATTTAGTATTCATTTCACTGACGGGCACCTTATCTTCATGTACAAATTAGAAGATTTAGATTCAAACCATTTGGGAACGTTACCACCCTATTTCAGTCTTGAACGGCTGAGTCAATATCTTCACCTTTCTTGTGATTCCGATTGTCAAATCAGGTATTTCGGGAGTAAATCAACTCAACAGTATGGGCAATAGCTACCTTAATTACCGGTTTGAATATTGAAGCAGACAGTCAATCCGTTGTAGAACGTTGCCAATTACAATAAAGTCCAACGTTTTATAGCGGACCTTACCTTCGCGTTCTCATTCACTTCATGGAGAATATATCTTCGTGTTCACAGAAAGAAATTAGTATTCATTTCAGAGACGGGCATCTTAACTTCATGTATGATATCGAAGATCGATGGTCAAACCGTTCGAAAACGTTAGCAAACTATTTGAGCGTCGAACGGACATGTCAATGGCTCCACCCGTCCTGTGATGCCGAGAGCCAAACCACGTATTTCTGGAGTAAGTACGCTGGTCAGTTTTCGCAATGGACGCCTTAATTCAAGGTGTGAATATTATATCAGACAGTCAAGCAGTTGTAGAGCGTTACATATTGGAATAGAGTGAAACATTTTACCCGTAGCGCAACCTTCGGTGACGGATTCCTGCAGAACCGTGGGTATATCTTCGAGTTCAGAGGAGGAAATTAGTAAACAATTTTGTGACAAGCTCCTTAACTTCACTATGTGTAAGAAGATGGCGGATCAATCCGCTCAAGAATATTGCAATCTTGTGTGAGACACGAACGGCCAACTCAATAGTTACACCGATCCATGGATTCGGATATTCAATCCAGGTATTCCTGGAGTAAATCCGCTGAACAGTACTGCCAATTGACACTTTAATTTACTGTTTGAATAGAATAGTAAATCGTCAACCGTAAAACCTATACCGTTCATCGCATTTACTCCTGGAATACCGGAATTGCCTCTCGGAATCAAGGGATAGGTGCAGATATTGACTTAGAACTGTGACAATCAAGGAAGGTGATAACGCTCGCGAACGGTTTGACCATCGATCTTCCCATTCATACAGGACATTAAGATGCCCGTCACTAAAATGTCTAATAATTTGATTCGCTAAACAGCATGTCGTTAAGCCAATTGATAACATTCACAGACGGTTTTACGTTCTACTTTAATATTCACACCGTAAATTATGGTGACTATTGTCAATACCGATCAGCGGATTTCCTCCTGGAATAACAGGTTTGAATCTACGGAATCACAGGCTTGGTGAAGCGATTGACTTAGCCGTTCTATTCTCAAAGAAGGTGGTCACGGTCTCGAACGGTTTGACTCTCGATATTCTATTTCGTAGATGAATTTAAGGTGGCATCGCTAAAATGTATTCTAATTTGTTTCTCTAAACTCGAAGTAATACTCCCGATATCGCTGGGTAGATTCTCGCACGGTAAGGATTTCTCGAAAACGTTTGACTTAATAGCAATTGGGAACGTTCTTACACGGTGTGACGCTATATTTTGATTTGCAAAGCGTGAGTTATGGTGTCCATTGCCAATAGTCTTCAATCTATATACTCCGGGTGAACCTAGTGTGTCTCTCGGAACCACAGGATAGAAGGAGCTATTGTGATATATGTGCGAATTCACGGAGAAAGTAGTAACGTTATCGAACGGTTTCACCCTCGGCTTTCTAATCCATAAATGAAATTATGGTGCCGTTCAGTGCTGAGTATTCTGATTCGTATCTCTGTATACGAAGTAATACTCTACAAATCTCGGGTTAAGTACTCGGAGGGTAAGGTTTTCTGTAAAACATTTGACACCATCCCGATATGTAACGGTCGACAAATTTTTGACTCTGTACTTCAGTATGCTAACAGTGAAGTAAGGTGTCCATTGCCAATAGTATACAGAGGATAGGCTACTGGAATACCTGGTATGACACTACGAATCACAGGATAGGTGAAGCTATTGACTTAACAGTGCGAATCTAACAGAGATTTGTAAAGTTCTGAACCAGTATGCATATCGGTCTTATTCATACATGGAAAGATGGCGCCCGTCACTAAAAGGAATGAATGGCTGTTTGCTACATGACGACTTTAGGCAATTGATACAGCAGGTTAAGGTATCGGAGGGAAAGGTCATCGATAAAAAGTTTGACGGTATAACAATATGTAACGTTCGACAAAAATATGGCAATCCACTTTAATATTTGTTCCGTGAATTATCGCGGCTATTGGTCATACTGTTCTGTGCATTCACACCCGGAGTACGTGATCTGACTCTTGGAATGACAGTATATGAGTATCTACTTATTTAGCAGCTGGACTGCAGACGAAGGTGATAACTTTCTCGCACCGTTCGTCCCTCGATCATCCCACTCATACATGCAAATGTTTCCGTGTACCAAAATGTCCACTAATTAGTTCCGGTGAACACTAAGCAAGCCAGTCGCTACAGCGGGATGAGATCTCGGAAGGTTAGTCCTACGGTAGAAATTTTGACTCTATACCAATTCGTTATGTTCTACAACTGCATCAATCTGCACTTTAATATTTATACCTGGAGGTATGGCTTATAACGCCATTACTGTACAGTGGATTTACTCCCAGAATACCTGATTTGACTTTCGGAATCACAGTATAGGGGAGGCTATGGGCATATCCGATCGCTTATCCCTGAAGGTGGCAACGTTCTCGAGCAGTTTGACACTCAATTTTCTCATTTATACATGAAGTTAAGGTGCCTGTCACTGAATTGAATACTAATTTCATTCTGTGAGCACGAACCTATACTCTCAATACAGCGGGTTAGTTTCTCGGATGGTAAGTTCCTAGGTACAACGTTTGACTTTATACCAACTGGTAACATTCTCAAGCCGATTCACGCTCTGCTTTAATATTAAAACCGTGAATTAAGGTGTCTATTGCAAATACGATTCAGCGGACTTCCATCCGGAATACCTGATTCGACTGTCCGAATCACGGGATGGGCGAAGCTATTGACTAAGACGTTTGACTCTGAAAGAAGGAGGAAACGTACTCGAATGGTTTGACATTCGAACATCTTATTCACACGTGAAATTAAGGTGTCCGTCAGTCCAACGTATGCTAATTTGTTTTCGTTCCCTCGCTGCTGCGGTATAAGCTGTCGGTAGGTAAGGTAATTGGAAAACGATCGAAGTTATTGCAATTGGTATCGTTCCCAAACGGCTTTACGCTCTACTTTAATATTGAGTCCGTTAGTTAAGGTGCTCATTACCAATAGTGTACAGCGAATTGACTCCCGGCATTCCTAATTTACCAGTCGGAATAGCAGGATAGGTTAAGCTATCAAATTAACCGTTCGACTCTAAAAGAAGTTGGGATCGTTCTCGAACGGTTTGACTCTCGATAATTCTGTTCATACAAGAAAATATGGTGTGCTTCTACAATAACGTCTACTGACTTGTTTCCGTGAACAATAAGTAAAACGCTGGCTACACAGGATTAGGCTCTCGTATGGTAACGTTGTCGGTAAGAAGAAAGACTTTATACGAATAGGTAATTTCTCCAACGATTTGAATCTTTACTTTAATATTCATACCGTGAATTAAAGTGTCCATTGCCAATAAAGAACAACGCGCTGGCTCTCGGAATATCTGGTTTGACTCTCGGAATAATAGGATAGATGAAGTTATTGACTTAGCCGTTCGATTCTTAATGAAAGTGGGAACGGTCCCGAACGATTTAGCAGTCGGTCTTCTAATTCATTCACGAGAATAAGAGTTGCGTCTGCTATAATGTACACTAATTTGCGTCCGAGAGCACTACGCACGACACTCGCTACAGAATGATGTGTTCTACGAAGTTAATGCATTTGATAAAAAGAAGGATTTCACAAAAATTAGTAATGGTCTCCATCACTGCGACACCCTACTTTGATATTCATATCTTAAACTAAGGTGTCCATTGCCTATACTGAACGGATTCACTCGCCGTACACCCAGTTCGAATCTCAAAATCACTGGATAGGAGATGCTAATGACTTAGCTGTGCGAAGCAGACAGAAAGTAGTATCGTTCTGGAAATGTACACATATCGATCTTCTTATTCATACATGAAATGAACGTGCCCGTCACTAAAAGGAATAATGGGTTGTTTCCCTCAACACGAAGTTAGACTATCGATAAGGCAGCATAGGATGTCGGAGGGTAAGGTCTTGGGTATAAAGTTTGACGCTATGCCAATAGGTAACGCCTGTCAAAGATTTAACACGTCACTATGAGATTCGTACCGGGAATTAACATGTCCATTGGTAATACAGCTCTGTGGATTCACTCCCGGAATACGTGGTCTGAGCCTCTGAATCACAGGATAGGTGTATCTATTGATCGAGCAGTTGGACACTCGAAGAAGGAGGTAGCGTTCTCTCTCGGTCTGTCCATCGATCGTCATAATTATACTTCAAAACAAGGTGTCCCTCTACTAATTTCTTCCAGTGAACTCTAAGCAAGCCAATCGATACAGAGCGTTGGGTTCTTGGAAGGTAAGGCCTTCGGTAAGGGGATTGACTCCATGCCAATTCATAACGTTCTACATCGGCTAGACTCTGCACTTTATTAATTTTACTTGGAACTATGGTGTATATCGACAATACTGTACAGCGCAATTACTCCCCGAATATCTGGTTTACCTCTCAGTATCACCGGATAGGTGAAGCTGTAGACTCAGCCGTTCTTCTCTCACAATAGGTAGTAACGTTCTCGAACGGTTTGTCAGTCGAACTTCCAATTCATAAAGGAAATTAATGTGCCGCACAATAAAATGTATACTAACTTGCTTCTCTGATTAAGAAGTTATACTCTTGATACTCCGGGTTAGGTTCTCGGAAGGTAATGCCTTCCGTAAAAAGTTTACTCTATACAAATTGGTAATGATCTCCATTGGTTCTCCATTCAACTATAATATTCATACCGTAAATTAAGGTCTCTTTTGCCAATGTTGTTCTGCGGTTTCACTCCCGGAATGACTGGTTTGACTCTCTGAATCACTGGATATGTGATGCTATTGACTTAACCGTCCGGCTCTCACAGAATTTGGTAACGAACTCGAACGCTTTGGCCCTCGATATTGTAACTTTTTCATGAATTTAACGTGCCGTCACTAAATTATATACAAAAGTATTTCTCTAATCGCGAAGCTATTCTGTCAATAAGCCGGGTTATTTTCACGGAGGATATGGTCCTCGGTTATGCGTTTAACTTTAGAGCAATTCGTAACGTTCTCTAACGATTTGGCTCTTTATTTTAACATTCAAGCCGTGAACTTAATGTCAATTTCAATTAACGTTCAGCGGATTGACTCGCGGATGACCTGATTTGACACTAGGAATCACAGCACAGGTGAAGCAATAGACTTATACATTCGGCTCTCAAAGAAGGTTCTAACGTTCTCGAAAGGTTTGTCCCTCGATCTTCTAATTCATTCATGATATTAAGATGCCCGTCATTAAAATATCTGCTACTTGTTTCGCTGAACACGAAGTTATACCATCGATACAGCGAATTAGGCTCACGGAGGCTAAGGTCATAGGCAAAACGTTTCACTGTATGCCATCTGGTAACGTTCTCAATCGGTTTCACACCCTACTTAAATATTCAAACCGCTAATTATGGTGTCCATTGCCAATACCCTGTAGCGGATTTAGTCGTTAAATACGAAGGTTGGCTCTCGGAATCATAGGATAGGTGAAGCTATTAACTCAGACGTTCAGGTCTCAATGAAGTTGGTAAATTTCTCGAACGGCATGACACTTGATATTCTAGCTCATACGCGAAGCTAAGGTACCCATCACTGAAATGAAGACCAATTTCTTTCTCTGGATTCGAAGTTGTACTCTCGATACAGCGCGTCAGTTTTTCGGAAGGTAAGGTCATCGGAAAGGCGTTTTAAATTGTAGCAAATGGTGACGCTCTCTAACGATTTGACGCCTTACTTTAATACTCAAACCGTGAACTAAGGTGTCTATTGTCAAAAGTGTTCAGCGTACTTTCTCGCGGAGTATCTGGGCTGACTCCGAATCACAGGGTATGTATAGCGATTGACATACTCTATCGTATCTCACAGATGGTGATATCCTTCTCGAAGCTTTTCACACTCCATCTTCTAATAAATGCACGAAGATATAGTTCCTGTCGCTAATATGTATACTATTTCGCACCTCTGAATATGCTGTTATACTCTAGATACTGCGGGTTAGTTTTTCGGACGGTATGGCATTTGTAGGAAGTTTGACTCAACACGAATAGGTAATATTCTACAATGACTTGACGTCCTGCTTTAATATTCACTCCGCGAATAACGGTATATGTTTCCAATACTTTTCGGCGGATTTACGTTGGGATTACCTGGCTTGACTCTCGGAATCTCAGGATAGGTGGAGCTATTGACTTAGCCAATCGGCTCTCACAGAAGTTCATATGGTTCCCGTACGTTTTGACCGTCCATCTTCTAATTCATACACGATATTACGGTGCCCTTCACTGAAACGAATACTAATATCTTTCTCTCAACACGAAGTTATACTCTCGGTGCAGCAGGTTATGTTCATGGAGGGTAAGGTATTCGTTAAAACTTTTGACAGTGTACAAATAGGTAACGTTCTACAAGGAATAGACTTTTTACCTTAATACTCGTACCGTGAATTAATTTGTCCATTGCCAATAGTGTACAGTTTGCTAACTCTCAGGATGCCTGGTTTGTCTTTCGGAATCACAGAACAGGTGAAACCACTGACATACCCGTTCGATTCTCAAAGGAGGCGGTAACGTTCTTGAACGGTTTTACAGTCGATCTTCGAATTCGTTCATGAATTTAAGGTGCCCGCAGCTAATATTCAGAGTATTTTGTTCCACTGAACGCGGTGTTATACTCTCTATGCAGCGGACTAAATTCACGACAGCAATGGCGTTCGGTAGAAGGTTTACCTCGATAAATTTGGTAACGTTCTCACATGGCTTGGCGCTCTAATATAATATTCAAGCCGAGAAATAATATGTCTAATGGCAATTCGGATCAGCGGATTTAATCCCGGAGCACCTGGTTTGTTTCTCTGAACCACAGGACAGGTTATGCCATAGACATAGCAGTTCGACTTTCAAAGGAGGTGGTAACGTTCTCGAAAGGATTTACCCTCGATCTTCTAAATCGTACATGAAATTAAGGTGACCGTCACTAATGTATATAAGAACTGGCTTCCATGATCACGAAGTTATACTCACGATAAGGCGTGATAGCTGCACGGAAGGTAAGGCTTTCGGTAAACAGTTTGCCTCTATACTAGTAGGTAAAGTTATACAACGGTTTGTTGCTCTTGTTTAATATTTGAACAGTGAATGAAGGTGTTTATTGCCAATCCTGTCCAGCGGATTTACTCCCTGATTGCCTGGTTTACGCCTTGCCATCACAGGATAGGTGAAGCAATTGGCTTAGCCGTTCAAATCTCGAAATGGATGTTAACGTTCTCGAAATGTTTGACCTCCCATTATCTAATTCACACATAAAATTACGGAGCGGTCACTGAAATGTATAATATTATGTAGCTCTAAAGAGGAAATAATGCTATCGATACAGCGGGTTAGCATCACGGATGGTAAGGGCTTCGGCAATACGAATGTTCTCATACCAATTGGTACTGTTCTCTGTTTGTCTCTCTACTTTTATGTTCAAACTGCGTAGTAAGGTGTCTATTGCCAATACCTTAGCGGACTTACTCCAGGTATACGTCTTTTTACTCTCGGAATCACATGATAGGTGGAGATATTGACTTATCCGTTCGACTTTCAAAGAGGGTGTTATCGTTCTCCAACGGCTTGATCATCGATATTCTAACTCATCCATGAAGTTAATATGCCCGTCACTGAAATGAAGACTAATTTCATTCTCTGAACACGAAGTTATACTCTCGATACGGCGGGATAGCTTCTTCGAATGTAAGGCCACCTGTAAAGTGTTTGACTTTATATCAATTGCCAATGCTCTGAAACAGTTTAGCCGTCTGCATTAATATTCAAACCGTGAATTATGGTATCAATTGAGAATACTGTTCACCGGATATACTTCCAGTATATCTGGCTTGACTCTCAGAATCTCAGGATAGGTGAGGCTTCACATTTAGCCTCACACAGAAGGTAACAACCTTCCCGAGCGGCTTGACGGTCGATCTTCTTATTCATAATGAAATTAATGTCCCAGTCACAAAAATGTTTTCTAATTTCTTCCTCTGAACCCGAAGTTATACTCTCGATACAGCTGGTTATCTTTTCGGAGGGTAATGTTTTCGGGAAAGCTTTTGACTTTATAGACATTGGTAACTTTCTCAAACGGTTCGACGCTCTATATTTACTATTCAAACCGTGAATTAAGTTGCCCATTGCTAATACTGTTCACCCTATTTACACCCCGAAATCCTGGTCTGACTCTCGGAACCGCAGAATAGGTGAAGCTATTGTGTTATATATGCGGTTTCACGAAAAGGTGGTAAGGTTCTAGAACGGTTGCACCCTCGATCTCCTCATTCATACAGGAAATTATGGTGCCCTTCACTGCAGTGTATACTAAATCGTACTTCTGAGTACGATGGAATACTCTAAATACATCGGGTTAAGGTCTCCGAGGGTAAGGTTTTGTGTGAAACTTTTGACATCATCGCAATAAGTATAGGTATACTAATATTTGACTCAGTACTTTAATATTCTAACCGTGATCTAAGGTGTGGTATCTTTGAATCTTTGAATCTTAACTCACGGTATGAATATTAAAGAGCAGAGTCAACCCGCTGGAGAACGTTACCAATTACTGTAACGTCATACTCCATACCGGATACTTTACCTTTCGAGATAATAACCCGCTGTGTCGTTGGCATATCTTCGGGTTCTGGGAAAGAAATAAGTGGAAATTTTTCCGGGCGGACACCGTAATTCTATGTATGAATTAGAAGATCGGGGGTCGAAACTTTCCAGATTGTTACCACTCTCTTTGAGTGTCGAACGGCTGAGTCAATAGCATCACCTACAACTGCAATTCGGAGAGTCAAGCCTGGCATGCCAGGAGTAAATGTGCTGTATACTATTGGCAGTTAGCACATTAATTTGCGGGTTGGTAATTAAATTACTGCGTGTACCCATTGGAGAACGTCACCAGATTGTATAATATCAAACACTGTACATGAGACCATACATTCTGTGAACCTACTCATCTGTATCGACGGTATAAATTCGCGATCAGAGATACAAATAGCATACAGTCTAGTGACGGGCACCTTAATTTCATGTATGAATTAGAAGATCTAGTGTTAAAACATTCGATAACGTTAGGTTCCTTTTTTTTTCGTCGCATAACTAATGCAATAACTTCCCGTTACCTGTCAGTCCGAGAGTCACACCAGTCATTCCGGGAATAGATCCGCCGAACTATGGATGCAATACACAATTCACGGATTGATCATTAATGTATAGAGTCGTACCGTCGGTGAACATTAATAGTTGCTTTAGAGTCAAACATTGTGCACCAGGCCTGACGTTACGAGATCTGAACCCTCTGTATTCAGAGAGAAATTTTGCATTCAGAGAAACAAATTATTATACATGTCTATGATGGGCACCTAAATTTCATGTATGAATTAGGAGATAGAGAATCTAAGCGAGCGAGAACGTTATCACCCTGTATGTGGGTCGAAAGTCTCACTAAATAGCTTCCAATATCCTGTGATACCGAGGGCAAAGCCAGGTATTCCGGATGTAAGCGGGCTGAACAGCATTATCAAAGGACACCTTAGTCCCCGGCATATATATGAAGGTCAAGAGACAAACCGTAGGAGATAACTGAAAATTCATATAAAGTCTTTCTTTTTGCGGAATACCTTACCGTGCGAATACCGAACCCGCTGTAGCTTGTGGCTTGCTCAATGTTCACAGAAACATATTAGTAGACGTGCTAGCAGGCGAGCACCACATTGTCATGTATAAATACCAAATTCAAGAGTCAAACCGTCACAGAAAGGATCCACCGTCTTTCGCAGTCCAAACGCTATGGCGATAGCTTCACCGATCCTGTGATGGCGATAGTCACACGAGGTATACCAGTAGTAAATCCACTGAGTAGTTTTGGCATTCGACGAATTAATTCCCGGTATGAATTAAAAGAAGAAGGTCAATCCGTCGACGAACAATACCATTTGGAATAGAGTCCCTCTTTTTACCGAGTACATAACCGTCCTAGAAGCTAACGCAGTGTAGCGAGAGTCATGCTTAGCGCTCATGAAAACAAATAGGTAGACATTATAGCGGAAGCACACCTAATTTTCAAATATGAATTAGAAGATCGAGTGTCGAACGGTTCGCGAACGTTACCACCTTCTTAGAGAATCGTACAGCTATGTCAGTATCTTCACCTATCCTGAGATTCAGACGGTCACACCACGTGTTCCTGGAGTAAATCTGGTAAACAGTATTGCCAATAGACACTTTATTTCACCGTTTGGATAGTAAATCAAAGCGTCAAACCGAATGCGATCATTGCCAATTGGTATAAACTCAGATA
This sequence comes from Lasioglossum baleicum, assembly GCF_051020765.1. Taxonomy (NCBI): domain Eukaryota; kingdom Metazoa; phylum Arthropoda; class Insecta; order Hymenoptera; family Halictidae; genus Lasioglossum; species Lasioglossum baleicum. Next base: position 355 of record NW_027471811.1, on the reverse strand, counting down.
CATTGGCAAAGTCTTTACCTAACGCGAATCTCACCTACTTCTTCGAGAGAATAAGTTCGTGTTCACTCAGCAAAATCAGTACTCAGTTGTTCAGTGGCTGCACGCTAACATCATGCCAATTAGAAGTTCGATGGGCAATCCGTACGGGAACGTTACCACCCTCTTTGAGAGTTGAACGGATTAGTCAATAGCTGCATCTATCCTGTGATTCCGAAAGCTGAACCAGATATTCCGAGAGTAATTCCGCTGATTAGCATTGGTAATAAATACCTTCATTCACGGTTTGAATGTTAAAATAGTGCGTCAAACCCTGTGAGAACGTTACCACACTCTATGTGAGTTGTACGGATAAGGC
>NW_027471810.1:0-19792 GCF_051020765.1 Lasioglossum baleicum | reverse complement strand
ACCTATCGGCACAGTCGCTCCGATCTAGCGAACGCAACTACAAAACCAATCCATCCATGTCGCGCCGGACTCGTAGGTAAGCATATAGGCAATTATATAATGACACAACAAGCTTGACAGAAGACTGTCATATAAGTACACTCAACCATTTCCAAAGACACGTTTACTAAGAATTATAAATCCCATAACAAAAATGTATAGTTATGTCAAATCGAACACCCCATGACACTAAATTGCAGCATATGAAGTTTAATAATTGACTATGAAAGAATTAATATTGTACAGTATTAAGGATAAAATTATATGCAAAGAACATACAGCAGTGACGCACCGATTTAATGAACGCTACTACAAGACCACAGCAGCCGTGCCGCTCCGGAAAAGCAGATACGTATAGTGACAATCCCATAAAATACCCAAGAACTTAACAAAATATTGTCATAAACGTACCCACAACTAACTGCAAAGATACTTTCACTAATCAATACAATTATTTAAAATAAAGATTTATAATTTCGAAGAAATCAGAAAAATTCATAACAGCAAACTTCAGTACGTATAAATACTTGGAAAACGTTACAAAAAATGGATAGGGTTAAAAACCATTGTTACACGAAGAAACGAAGACCATCCAGTATCCGCTCTGATCTGCCGTACGCAACTACAAAGCCATTACAGCCGTGTCATTCCGGAAGCGTAGGTGCGCATACAGGCATCTGAATAAAATAACTGTAAGTATAGCAAAATATTAACGCAATCGTAGACATTAATAATTTCATAAATATGTTTAATATGAAATACAATTTTTTGAAATAAAAATTGGAAACATTGGAGGAAATGATGGATATCGTAAGAGTAAATTACGTTATTAAGCAATTAACGATGACCATTCAGTTGTGCTGCTTCGATTTGTTGTACGCGACTAGAAGACCACTACAGCACTGTCTTTCCGGAAGCGTAAGTACGAATATGGACAATCATATAAAATAACACTACGTTTAAGAAAAGTATATCATGAACGTGCACTGAAATATTTCCAAAGATACTTGTATTCAGAAATAAAATTTGTTCATCTAACAATTGACAACTTCGAAAAAATTGTAATTGCCATAACAGTAAATTGCAGAATTAGTATACAAATATAAAAATTAGAAAGAATTCCATGCAGTTCAAAATCATGTCGTATGAAATTAGACGGTGACCATACAGTAGTGATGCTCTATCTGCCGTATCATCATACACTGTTCGTTGTAGAAATTTACCCATTCGTATACAGTCTAACATTTTACCGTAGGCTATTCCTTCCGAGAAGCTTTCCCGCTATATTTATTGAGGGTTTTAGGGACGGGCACCTTTATTTCGTGTATAGATTAGATGATTGGGAGGCAGACTGATCATGAACATTACCGCCCCCTTTGAGAGTCGAACGGCCATGTGAATAACTTTCCCAACCCCGAGATTCTGAGAGTCAACCCAGGAGAACCGAGAAGTAAGTCCTCTAACTAGTATTCGGAGTAGACACCTTAATTCGCAGTTTGAATATTAACATAGAACATAAACTTGTTTGAGAGCGTTACCAATTGATATAATGTCAGGCGTTCTTGCAACGACATTACCCTCCGAAAAACTAACCCGAAAATACGAAGAACAGTATGAGCAAAAGACACCACAACTCACAGTTTGAATATTAAAGCATAGTGTGAAACAGTTGTAGAGCATTACCTATTGGTATAGAGTCTAACTTTTCACCGAAGGCCGAGAAGCTAATCCGAATAGCGTGAGGCAATCTCATCCTGAACGTTACCACCTCCTTTGACATACGTAAAGCTAAGTCAGTGGCTTCACCCAACCTGCGATTCCGAGAGTCATGCCAGGTATTCTGGGAGGAAATCCGCTGTACAGAATTGGCATCATACACCGAATATCGCGGTATCAGTATTAATCTCCAGAGTCAAACAGTTGCAGAATGTTACGAACCGGTAGTGAGCCATGCTTTTACCGAATGCATTGCCTTCCGAGAAGCTAATCAACTTCGCGTTCAGAGAATCCAATTAGTATCCACACTAGTGACGGCCTCCTTAACTTCATGCATGAATTAGAGGATCGAGTGTCAAACCGTTCGAGAACATCTTCACATTCATTGAGAGTCGTACGGCTAAGTCAACTGCTTCTCGTATCGTGTGATTCTGATAACGAAGCCTGGTTTTCCAGGAGTTAGTCCTCTGAAGAGTATTGGCAATATACACTTTAACCCACGGTATGAATATTAAAGTAGAATATTAATACGTCGGAGAGCATTACCAATTGGTATATAGTCACTCCTTTTACCGAATTCATTATCTTCCTAGAACCTAACCCGCTGTAGCGAGTGTCATGCTTTGTGCTCACGGAAACAAACTAAAAGGCATTTTAGCCGACGGGCACATTACATTTATGTGTGAATAGAACAATCGAGAGTCAAACCATTTGAGAACGATCCTATCTCTTTGAGAGTCCAGCGGCTGCGTCAATAGTTTCACCTATATTTGTTGCCCCGAGACTCAAGCCTGGTATTCCAGGAGTATATCCGCTTAACAGTATTGGCAATGGACACGTCAATTTACGGTTTGAATATTAAAGTAGAGCGTCAGGCCGTTTCAGAACGTTACGAATTGGTATGAAGTGAAAGCCTTTACCGAAGACATTACCCTCCGAAAAACAAACCCGCTGTATTGAGATTGTAACGCTATCTTCAGAGGTACAAACTAGTACTCAATTTAGTGTCGAGCAACTTAATTTTATATATAAATACGAATATCGAGAGTTAAACCTTTCAAGAACGTTACCACCTTCTATGAGAGACGAACGGAGAAGACAATAGCTCCAGCTATCCTATCATGCCGAGAGTCAAACCAGGTATTCCGGAAGTAACTGCACAGTACTGTATTGTAATAAACACCTTAATTCACGGTATGAAAAATAAACTGCAGATTCACACTACTATAGATCGATACATATTGGCATGGAGACAAACTCTTTTCTGAAGGCCTTTCCTTCCGAGAACCTATCCCCCTGTTTCGAGAGTTTATCTTCGTGATAAGAGAATCAAACAGGTACACATTTTAGTGACGGTCACGATAGTTTCATGTTTGAAGTAGAAGATCGACTGTCAATCCGTTCGAGAACGTTATATCCTTCTTTGCGCATCGAACGGCAATGTGAATAGCTTCACTTCTCCTGTGATTCTGAGAGTCAAATCAGGTAATACAGTAGTAAATCCCCTGAACAGTATTGGCAATAGACACCATAATTCTCGGTATGAATTTTGATCCACACATCCAAACCGTAGTAGAACGCTTCCCATTGCTATACAGTCTAACTTTTCAAAGCAGGAATTACCTTCGAGAAGCTAACCCGCTCTATCGAGAGTTCAACTTCGTGATTAGATAAACACGATAGTATACATTTTAGTGACGGCACCTTGATTTCATGTACAAATTGGAAAATCGAATGCAAAACCTATCTAGAACGTTACCACGTTCTTTGTGAAATCGCACATTTAACAGAATAGCTTCGCCTATTTTGTGAATCCAAGATTCACACTAAGTTTATCAGGTGTATATCGGCTGAATATTATTCGCAATGGGCACCATAGTTCACGCTTTGAATACTAAAGTTGAGCGTGAAACAGTTTGAGAACAATACTAATTGGCATAACGTCATAATCTTTATCGCGTAACTTACCTTCTTAGAACGTAACACGCAGTTGCGAGTACCATGCTTAGAGCTCACGTGAACAAATAAGTAGACATTTTTCCAGACGGACTGCTTTTACATGTATTAATATGAAAATCGAAAGCCATGCCGCAGGAGAACAACACCACATTCTTTGAAAGTCGCACACCTAAGTCAATAGCTACACCTATCCTATGATTGCGAGAATCAAATTAGGTGTTCGAGGAGTAAATCCGCTGAGCACTATTACCAATGGACATCTTAATCCACGGTACGGATATTGATGTCGAGAGTCAAACCCTTCGAAAACGTTATCACTTGCTCTGGAGTCGATCCTTATTCAGATGATCATCCCTTCCGAGAAACAATACGCGCTGTAGCGAGGACAAAAATCCGTGTTCAGAGAAACAAATTGGTATACATTTTAGGGACGGGCCCATTATTTTTATGTATGAAATGGAACGTAGACTGTGAAGCCGCTCGTGGCCTTTACCCACCTCATGTAGAGTTGAACGGCTAAGTCTAATGATCCATCTGTCCTATGATTCCGAGAATCAAACCAGGTATTCCGGGAGTACATCCGCTGAACAGTACTGGCAATACACAATTTAATTCTCTGTTTGAATATTAAAGCACAGCGTCAAACCGTTTGAGAGCGTTACCAATTGGTATAATGTCAAAGGTTTTGCCGAAGGCCTTACCTTCCGCGAAGCTAATCCCTTCTATTGAGAGCATAACTTCGTGTTCACAGAAGGAAATTAGCAAGTATTCCCGGGCACCTTAGCTTTATGAATGATTTGGAAAGTCCAGTCTCAAAACTTCCGGGAAAGTTACCACCTTCTCTGAGATTCGAACGGCTATGTCAATACCTTCACCTATCTTGTGATTCCAAGAGCCAAATGAGGTATACCGGGAGTAAATTCGCAGTACAGTATGGGCATCAGGTAGCTTAATTCACGGAATCAATACTTAGGTACTGAGTTAAACCGTCGGCGAGCATTACCAATTCGTACTAATACCATTCCTTTTACCGAATACCTTACCTTCCGCGAACCTTATCTGCTGTGTTTTGTGTCTTGGTTATTACTCACGGAATTAAATCAGTCGACGCACCAGCAGACAGACACCACATTCTTAAGAATAAACATCAAAATCGAAAGAGAATCCATTCTAGAATGTTACCACTACCTTTCAGAGTTGACGGTTGAGTGAATAGCTTCGCCAATCCCGTGGTTCCAAGCGTCAAGCCAGGTATACTGGGAGTAAATCCCCTGAACAGTACTGGCAATAGACACCTACAATCTAGGCATAAGCTTTAAAGCAGGGAATCAAATCTTAGGAAAACATTCCCAGTTGATATAATGTCTTTCTTTTTAAAGAATACGTTACCTTCCGAGAAAGTATCCCGCTGAACCGAGACCACAACTTCGTGATAAGACAAACCAATCTGTATACATTTGGGTGACGAGCGGCTCAATTTCATGTTCGAATTAGAAGGTCGAGGGAGAAATCTCTCGAGATCGTGACCACCTTCTTTGTGAGCCGATCAATTAAGACAATAGCATCTCTTACCCTATGATTCTGAGTCAAAGATAAAGAACACAGACGCTGCATCGAGTTGGGTTCTCAGAAGGTAAGGTATTGGGTAAAATGATTGGCTTTATGCAAATTGGTATTGTTCTCCGACGGTTGAACTACCAACCTCAATATTTAGGTCTTGATTTAAGGTGACTAGTACCAGTACTGCACAACGCATTTACTGCAGGAACATCTCATTTGACTTCCGGGGTCGCAGGATAGGTGAAGCTATTGACTTAGACGTTCGTCTCCCACAGATGGTGGTGACGCTCTCGAGCGGTTTCACCCTTTATCCTCTAATACATACTTGAAGCTATGGTGCTCGTCCCAAAATCTCTGCTAATTTGTGCATCTGAACGCGAAGTTATACTCTCGATACCGCGGGTTAGGTTCTCGGAGGGTAATGGCTTCGGAAGTACGTTTGACATTATATCAATCGGTAACGTTGGACAAAGGTTAGGCTCTGTACTTTTGTATTCTAACCGTGAATTAAGGTGTCCATTGCCAATAGTGTGCAGCAGAATGTGCTCCGGAATACCTGGTTTGATTATCGGAATAACAGGATAGGAGAAGCTATTGACTTAGCCGCTCGACCCGCAAAGAAGGAGGGATTGTTCTCGTACTGCTTGACACTCGATTTTTCTACTAACACATTTAAATAAGGTGCCCCTCGGCTAAAGTGTCTACTATTTTGCAGCCGTGAACAATAATTATGACACAGGCCACAGCGGGTTCGGTTTTCTTAAGGTAAGGTATTCAGTAAGATGAATGACGTTATACGAACAGGTAATTTCCTCCGACGATTTAAGTCTTTACCGTAATATTTATACCGCGATATAGGGTGTCTATTGCAAAACTGTTCACCGGATTTACTCCCGAAATACCTCGTTTGACTCGTGGAATCCTGAAATAGGTGAAGATGTCGACAGAGCCGTTCGCCAGTCAAAGAAGGTGGTAACGTTCTCGAGCGGTTTGACTCATCGATCTTCTAATTTGATGCAAGTTAACGTGCCGCCACTGAAATGCATACTAATTTCTTTCTCTGGACACAAAGTTATACTCTCGATACAGCAGGATACTTTTTCGGTGTGTAACGTCTTCTGTTAAACGTGTGACTTTATAGCAATTGGTATCGATCTAGAAAGGCCTGACGGTCTGCGTTTATATTCAAACCGTGAATTGAGGTGTCTATTGCTGATAATGATCAACGGATTTACTCCAGGAATACCTGGTATGACTCTCGGTGACAGGGTGTCTGACGCTATTGACTTAGCCGATCGATTGTCATAGAGGGTAGTAACGGTATCGTACAGTTTAACACTCGATCATCTAATTCGCACTTGAAATAAATGGTCTTGTCTCTAAAACGTATACTAATTTGTCCCACTGATCACGATGTTACACTCTCGAAACAGCGAGTTAATTTATCGGAAGGTTAGGTCTTCGGTACAACGTTTGACTATATATCATTTGGTAACTTTCTGAAACGGAATGACATTCAGTTTTAGTATTCAATCCGCGAATTAAGGTGTTTATTGCAAATACCGCTCAGCGGATTTACTCCCGGATTACCTGCTTTGATTCTCGGAATCGATGGATATGTGAAGCTATTGACAAAGATGTTGTAATATCATAGAAAGTGGAAATGGTCTTGACCGGTCTGACCCTCAGCTTTATTATTCCTACACAAAATTAAGATGCCATAACGGTAATGTATACTAACGTGATTCTTTATCCACGAAGTTATACTTTCGATACGGCGGGTTAGCTACAGGTACGATAAGGCTCTCGTTAAAACGCTTGACTTTGCAGCAACTGGTAAATATCTAAAACGGAGTGACGCTGTATTTTGAGATGCAAGACATGAAGTAAGGTGTCTGTTGACAATATTGATCAGCGGATTTACTCCCGGAATACCTGCTTTGACCCTGGGATTCCAGCATAGATGAAGCTATTCACTTGGCCGTTCGTCTCTCACTGAAGGTGGTAGCGATCTTGAACTGTTTGACACTCGATCTCTCAATGCATACATGAAGTTTAGGTGCCCGTCACTGATATGAAGACAAACTTCTTTCTCTGAACACGAAGTTATACTCTCGATACGGAGGGTTAGCTACTCGGATGGTAACGATTTCAGTAAAATGTTTGCATCTATAGAAGTGGGTACATTTCTACAGCAGGTTGACGGCCTGCGTTAATATTCATACCGTGAACTAAGGTGTCTGTTGCCAATACGCTTCTGCAGATCTACTGTCGGGTACCAGATATGACTCAGGGATCCACAGGATAGGTTGAGCTATTGTCTTACCTTTTCGAATCTCAAACAAGTTGGCAAATTTCTCGATCTGTTTGAACCAGCATCATCTTATTCATAATGAAATTATGGTCCGCGTCACAAAGTTGTTTTCTAGTTTCTTCTCTGAACACGAAGATATACTTTCGACGCGGCGGCTTAGCTTCTCCGAACATATGGCTATCTGGAAAGATTTTAATTCTATACCAATAGGTAACGTTCTACAATGGTACGACTGTGTACTATACTATTTGTACTGTGAATTAGCGTGTCCGTTGCCAATACTATACAGTGGATAGACGCCCGGAATTCCTGGTCTGTCTCTCGGAATAACGGGATAGGTGAAGTTATTCACTTAGCAGTACGACTCTCAAAAAATGTTAACGTTCTCGAACAGTTTGACTGTCGATTTTGCTATCCGTACGTGATACTGTGTTATTCGTCTGCTGAAACGACTACCCATTTGTTTCGGAGAACATTCAGCTAGACACACCCTACAGCGGGACAGGTTCTCGGAAGGTATGGTATTGAGTAAAATGAATTAAATAATTTTAATTGATAATGTTCTCCGACAGTTGGACTACCTTCATTAATATTCGTTCCATGATGTAAGGTGTTTCTTGCTAATACTAGTCAGTGTAGTTAATCCCGGAATACCTTGTTTCACTCATGGTGTCACAGAATAGATGATGCTCCTGACTTAGCTGTTCGCCTCGCACAGATGGCGGCAACTTTCTCATGCGGTTTGACACTCTATCTTCTAATTCATACACGAGTATATGGTGCCCGTCTCTGAAATGAATACTAATTTCTGTTTCTGAACACGGAGTTATGTTTTCGATGAAGCGCGTGACGTTCGCGGAAGTTACGGCCTTGGGTAAAACGTTTGACTTTATACAAATGGGTAACGCTCTCAGACAGCTTGACTCTGTACTGTATCAATCATACCGAGAATTGGGATATCCATTGCCAATAGCGTACAGCGGATTGATTCCAGGAATACCTGTTTTGACTATCGGAATAACAGTATATGTGATCCTATTGACTTAGCTGATCGACTTAGAAGAAGGTAGTAACGATCTCCAACGGTTTGCCGTTTGATGTTCGAAATCATACCTGAAATTAAGGTGGACGTCCCTGAAACATACTAGTTTGTTTCTCTGGATACGAGGTTATACGCTCGATCCAGCGGGATAGGTTCTCGGAAGATAAGGCCTTCGGTAAATAATTTGACTCCATATCAATTGGTAACGTTCTACAACGGTTCGACGGCCCTCTTTAGTACTCGAACCGTGAATTGAGACGTCTAATGTCAAGACTATTCTGCGTATTTGCACCAGGAATACCAAGTATGACTCTCGGAAGCACAAGATTTGTGAAGCTATTGACTTAGATCTTCGAATATCATGGATGATGGTAACGGTCTCGAACTGCTTTAAACACGACCTTCTAATTCATACGTGAAGATAGGTTGTCAACACTATAATGTATACTACTGTGATTCTCTAAACACAACGTTATACTCTAGATACAGTGGATCTGTTTTTCGGAGTATAATGTCTTTTGTAACACACGGAGAGACGCGCTAATTTAATATTCAAAGCATGAAAAGTGGTGTCTATTTCCAACACTGTTCAGCGGAATAACTACCGGAATGCCCGATCGACTCACGGAATCGCGGGATAGGAGAAGCTATTGACTTAGCCGTTTGTTTCTCACAGAAGATGGCAAAGTTCTCGAGCGGTGTAATACTCGATTTTATAATTCATACATGAAGCTAAGGTGCTCGTCACTGAAATGAAGACTGATTTCATTCTCAGAACCCGACGTTACATTCACGATGAAACCGGCGAAGTTCACGGAAGGTAACGCCTTCTGTAAAACATTTGTCATTATACCAATTGGTGACGTTCTCAATCGGTATGACGCTCTACTTTTATATTCAAACCGTGAACTAAGGTGTCTATTGCCGATGTAGTTCAGCGGATTTACTCCCGGATTACCTATTTGTCTCTCGGAATCGCATGATATGTGAAGCTATTGTGTTATATGTGCGATTTCGCGCAGAATGTGGTGACATTCTGGAACGGTTTCACCCTCGGTTTTCTCATTCATACACGAAATTAAGATGCCCTTCAGTGCAATGTATACTAATTTGTATTTCCGAGTAAGAAGTAATTCTCTACATATATCGGGTTATGTTCTCGGTTGGAAAGCTTTAGATATTATCTCAATATGGAACGGTATACAAATGTTTGACTATGTACTTTAATATTCTAACCATGAACTAAGGCGTCCATTGCAAACAGTGCACTGTGGATGGACTCCCGGATTACCTTCTTTGGCTCTCCGCATCACTGGGTATGTGAAGCTATTGACTTAGGCGTCGTCTCTCATTGAAGGTGGCAACGTTCTCGAGGGGTTTGACCCTTGATCTACTAGATCGTACATGAAATGATGGTGCCCGTCTCTCATGAGTGTAAGAATTGTCATCCCTGTGCGCAAAGTTATACTCTCTATATCGCGTGTTAGCTGCACCGATGGTAAGGCCTTCGATATAAAGTTTGGCTCTATATCAATACGTAACGTCCTTCAAAAGATTTCCCTAGGACATTAATATTTATACCACGAAATAGGGTGTAGGATGCCAATACTGTACAACGGACTTACACCCGGAATTCTTGCTTTGACATTCAGATTCACAGGATAGGTTGAGCTATTGACGTAGACGTTCGACTCGCATGGAAGGTGGTAACGTCGAACTGTTTGTCCTTTGAACATCTACTTCATGCATGAATTTGTATGAGCCGTCACTAGAATGTAAAATAACTTGCATCCTTGAGCATTACTTTATACTCTTAATACAGCGGGATTGGTTCTCGGATGGTAATGACTACCGTGAAAAGTTTACACTATACGAATTGTTAATATTCCCCGTCGGTTGAACTCTCCACTGTAATATACATACCGAGAATTAAGGTCTATATTGCTAATGCTGTTCATCGGATTTACTCCCAGAAAGACGCGTTTGTCTGTCGGAATGACAGTATTGGTGATGCTATTGACTTTGCTGTTCGACAATCAATGAATCTGGTAACGTTCTGGATCAGTCTGCCTGCCCATCTTCTATTTCAATGATGAAATAACGGTACCCGTCACTAAGATACATTCAAATTTGCTTCTCTTATCACGAAGTTACACTCTCAACTCAGCGGGACAGGTTCATGGACGGTACCGTATTCGGTAAAAAGTATGACTTTATAAAATTTGGTAATGATCACCTACGGTTTGACGGCCTGCTTTAGTATTCGCACTCTGTATTAATGTGTCCATTGCCAATAGTATACTGCGGATACACTACCGGATACCTGCTATGACTCTCGGCATCACTGGATAGGTGAAGCTATTGACTTAGCTGTTCCAATATCATAGGACGTGGATACGGTCACGAACTGTTTTAACACTCGACCTTATTACTGATACATGAAATTTACCTAACCTATGCCTCTTCCACAGAACACGAAGTTATACTCTCGATACACCGGGTTAGCTTCTCGGATGGTAAGGCATGCGCTAATGCGTTTGACTATATACCAAATGGCAATGCTCTCAATCAGCCTGAAATTTAACTTTCCTATTCAAACCGTGAATTAAGATGTCCATTGGTAATAATGTTCAGCGCATTTACTCCAGCAAAACCTGGTTTGGTTCACCGAATCGCTGGATAGGTGATACTACTGATTAAGCTGTTCGTATCTCACAGAAGGTGGTAACGTTCTCGCACGGTTTGCCCTCCGTGTTCCTTCATATGCATGAGAATAATGTGTCCGTCTAGTAATTTGAAAACGTGAAAACTAAGGAACACTGTCGCTGCAGCTGGTTGGGTTCTCGGAACGTAAGGTATTGGATAAAAACAATGGGTTTATGGCAATTGGTGTTGCTGTCCAACGGTTGGGCTCTCAAGCTTAGTATTCATATCGTGATTTAAGGTGTCCATTGCTAATACTGTCAGGCCGATTTACTCCCGGGATACCTGATTTGAACCACGGAATCTCACCGATAGGTGAAGCTATTCACTTACACGTTCCTCTCCCACAGTATGTGACAATGTTCTCGAGAGCGTTGACACTAGATCTTCTATTTCATGCATGAATTTAAGGTGCCGTCACTACATTCTGTACAAATGTGGTTCCCTAAACTGGTACCTATATTCTCGATTCGGTGGGTTAGCTGCGCGGATGGTAAGGCCTTTGCTATATAGTTTGACTCTATGCCTGTATGTACCGTTCTACAAAGTTTTGACTCCGAACTTTAATATTCGTGCCGTGAACTCAGGTGTCGATTGCTAATACTGTACGGAATTACTCCCGAAATACCTATATGACCTTCGGAATCTCATGACGTGTAAAGCAATTCACTTCGCTGTTCGTCTCTCACAGAAGGTGGCAACGTTCTGGAACGGGGTGACACTCGATCGTCTAATTCATGCACGAAATTGAGGTACTTGTCAGTAAATGTATACCAGTTCGTACTTCTGAACACGGTGTAATACTATGGATACAGCTTGACAGTTTTTCGGTTTTGTATGGTATTCTGTAAGAAGTTTAACCCTACACGAGTAGGTGATGTTCTACAACGGCGCTACGGCCGGCTTTAATATTCATACCGTGTTCTGAGGTGCCTATTGTCAATAGTTTAAAGAGAATTTGCTCCCAGAATAACTGGCTTGACACTCGGAATCAAAGGATGTGGAAAGATATTGACTTAGCCTTGGACACTCAAGGAAAGTTGTAACATTCTAGAACGGTTTGCCCCTTGACCTTCCAATTCATGCATGAAGTTAAGGTGCCCGTCTCTAAAATGTGTAAAAATATTCTTCTTTCAACGCGCAGTTACAATCTCGGTACAGTGGGTCAGCTTTCGGAATGTAATGCCTTCGGTAGTATGTTTGACTCTATAGCAATCGGTTGCGTTCTACAACAGTATGACGGTCTGCTTTAATATTCTTACTGTGAATGAAAGTTTCAGTTGCCAATAAATTCCTTGGTATTTACTCCCGGCGTAAATTCCCCCACCCCGAGATCACAGGATAGGTGAAGCTTTTGATTTAGTCGCTGGACTCTCAAATATGGTGGTAACGTGCTGGAACGCTCTGACTACCGCTCTTCTTATTCATGCACGAAAATATGTTGCCCGTCAAAAAAAGGAATACTAATTTGCTTCTTGACACACGAAGTTATACTCTCGATTCAGAGGGTCAGGGTCTCGGACGGTAAGGGATTCCGTAAGCATACTGCTCATACACAAATTGAAAATGTTCACCGTCGGTTTGACTGTGTACCTTAATATTCATACCGTTTGATTAAGCACGTTTATTGCCAACGCTGATCACATGATTTACTCCGGGGATACCTAGCTTGACTGTCGGAATTAAGGACAGGTGAAGCTATTAACTCAACCGTTCGAATCTCGGCGACGGTTGTAACGATCTCGAACGATTTGACACTCGATCTTCTAATTTATATATGACAATAAGGAGCCCTTCTGCTATACTCTCTACTAATTTGTTTCCGTGAGTACTAAGCACGACACTCGCAACTGCGGGATATGGTCTAGGAAGGGGTTATCTATTCGGTAAGAAGAATGGCCCTATACTAATAGGTAATGTTCTCCGACGGAATGACCTTCTACTTTAATATTGAAACCGTGAACTAAGGCGTCTGTTGTCAATGCTTTACAGCTGCCGGAATACCTGATTTGACTATCGGAATCACAGGATAGATGCAGCTATAGACTTAGGCGCTCGACTCCCAAAGGAGGTGGGAACTTTCTCAAAAAGGTTTGACACCCGATTAATCTATTCTTACATGAAAATAAGTAGTCCGTCTTCCAAAATGTCTACTAACTTGTTTCCGTCAGCACTAAACGTGAAACTCGCAACTGCGTGATATGTAACTGGCTGGTAATGTATTCGGTAATAAGAAGGACTTTACACGAATTGGTAATGTTCTCCAGCGGTTTGATTGCCTACATTAATATGCATATATTAATATAAGGTGTCCATTGCGTATTCTGAACAGCGGATTCACGGCCGGAATGCCCCGCTCGAATCTCGGAATCACAGGGTCGGTGACTTAGCTGTGCGAATCTCACAGAAGGTAGTATCGTTCTGGAACAGTATTCCCATCGATTTTCTTACTCACACATGAAATGAAGGTGCCTATCACACAAAGGAAAATGGGTTGATTCCATCAACTTGAATTTGGACAATGGATACAGCAGCTTAGAATATCGGATGATAAGTTCTTCGCTACAACGCTTGACTTTCTACGAACTGGTAAATTTTGCAAGTGGTTTCACGGTCTACTTTAATATTCAATCCCTCAATTAAGGTGTATAGGGCTAAAACTGTCACGCGGATTTACACCCGGCATACATGGTTTGATTTTCAGGATCACATGACCTTCGGTAATAAGTTTGACTATATACCAATAGCTAACGTCCAACAACGGATTGACTAATTACTTTGCTATTCAAACCGTGACTTAAGGCATCTACTGATAATACTGTATAATGGATTTACTCTCGGATTAACTAATTTCGATCTCGGAATCACAAGATGTGTGAAAAGTTGTCTAATCTGTTCGACTCTAAAAGAAGGTGGTAACGTCCTGGAACGGATTGACCCTCGACATTCTTATTCATGCATCAAATTAAGGCGGCCGTCACAGACATAATGACTAATTTCTTTCTCTGAACACGAAATTATACTCCCGGAACGGCAGGATAGCTTCTACGCGTGTAAGGCTGTCTGTAAATTGTTCGACTGTATACCAATTGGCAACGCTCTAAAACGCTTTCACGCTCTACTTTAATATTCAAAGCGTGAATTAACGTGTCAATTGCGAATACCCTTCTGCGGTCTTACTCTCGGCTTTCCCGTGTTGCCTCTCGGAATCACGGGACAGGTGAAACTATTGACTTAGCCATTCGCCTCTCGCAGAAGGTGGTAACGTTCACGAACCGTTTGACCACCAACCTTTTAATTCATACATGAAGTTAAGCAGCTCTTCACTAAATTGTATACTAGTTCTTACCTATAAACGCGGTGTTATACTCCCTGTACAGCGGGTCAGTTTTTCGGAGGGTATGGCTTTCTGTAAGGCATTTAACCCAGCACGAATTGTTAATGTCTTACATCCATTTGACGGCCTGCTTCAATATTCAAACCGTGAATACAGGTGTTTATTGCCAATATTTTTCAGCTGATTTGCTCCGGAATACGAGGTTTGAGACTTGACATCACAGTATAAGTGAAACTATTGACTTAGACGTTCGTTTCTCACACAAGGTCGCAACGTTCCCGATCGGTTTGATCCTGGATCTTCTATTTCGTACATGAAGCTAAGGTGCTCGTCACTAAAATGTATACTAGTTCGTACCTATGAACATGGTGTTATACTCACGATACAGGAGGTCAGTTTTTTGAGGGGTATGGCGTTCTGTAAGAAATGTAATTGTACACGAATATGGAGTGATCTACAACGGCATAACGGCCTTCTTTAATATTAAAACCACTAATTATGGTGCCTATTGCCGGTACTGTTGAGCGGATTTACTTTCGGAATACCGTTTGCATCTCCGTATCACAGGGTTGGCGAAGCTATTGTCTTAGCCGCATAACTCTCTAAGAAGGTGTTGTCGTTCTGTAACGATATGTCCCTCGATAATCTAATCCATACACGAAGTTAAAGGTGCCCGTCACTGAAGTGAATAATAATTTCTATCTCTGGAAACGCATTTATACTCTCGATGGAGCGGGTCAGGCTCTCGGAAGGTAAGGCCTTCGGTAAGACGTTTGACTTTATACAAATCGGTACCGTAGTTAAACGATTAGACGATCTGCTTTAACATTGATACCGCAAAATAATGTGTCTATTACCACTACTGTTCATTGCATTTTCTCCCGGTATGCCAGGTTTGACTCTCGGAATCAAAGGATAGGGGAAGCTATTGAATTAGCCGTTAGACTCTCAGACAGGGCGGCCAAGAACTCGAACGGTTTGACCATAGACCTTCTAATTCATGCATCAAATTTATGCACCCTTCACTATAATGTATACTAATTCGCTTAGCAGGTAACGAAGTTTCACTCTCGATACAGCGGGATACGCTCTCGGAAGGTAACGTATTATGTAAAAAGAAATGACTTTATAACAATTGGTAATGTTCTCCGACGATTTGACTACCTACTGTAATGCTTATGCCGAGAATTTGTGTGTCGATTGCTAATACTGCCCAGCGTACTTACTCCCGGAATACCTGGTTTGATTCTCGGAATCATAGGGTAGGTGAAGCTATTTATATGGAAGTACGACTCTAGAAGTTGGAGGTAACGTTCTCACACAGTTTGACGCTCGTTGTTCTATTTCATACATGAATTGATGGTACCGTCCCTAAATTGTATACCAATGGGTTTCCTTAAACACGTAGATACTCTCGATACGGTGGGCCAGCTTCACGGACGGTAAGAATTTCGGTAAATCGTTTGACTTTATGGCAACAGGAAGCGTTCTCAAACGGTGTGTGGCTCTATTTTAATATTCAACCAGTGGAGTATGGTGTCATTTCCAATACTGTTCAGCTGATTTACTCGCGATTTACCTGATTTGACTATCGGATTCATAGGATAGATGAAGGTATTGACTTCTCCATTGGACAATCAATGACAGTGGTAACGTTCTCGAACGGTTCGACCATCGATCTTCTACTTCAAACCCGAAGTAACGGTTCCGGACATTGAAATAAATACTAATTTCTTTCCCTGAGCACGAAGTTATACTCTCGATAGAGCTGGTTAGTATTTCGGAGGGTAAGGTCTCCGGTAAAACGTTTGTCCTTACAGCAATAGGTACGTTCACGAACGGTTTGATGTTCTAATTTACTATTCAATCCGTGAGTTAAGGGGTCTATTGGCAATACCCTTCCAGAAAGTTACCACCTCCTTTGAGAGTCGAACGGCTGAGTCAATAGCTTCACCTATACTTGTGATTCCTGGAGTCCAGCCTGGTATTCCAGGAGTAAATCTGCTGAACAGTATTGGCAATGGGCACCATAATTCTCAGTATGAACATTAAAGTAGATCGTCAAACCGTTTGTGACTGCTACCAATTGCTAGAACGACATACTCTATAACGGATACCCTACCTTCCGAGAATATAACCTGCAGCATGGTGGGTATATCTTCATGTCCAGAGAATCAAATTAGATTTCATTTCAGTGACGGGCTCGTTAATTTTATGTACGAATTGGAACATCGATGATCAAACCGTTTGAGAACGTTACCACCCTCTTTCAGAGTCGAACGCATATGTCAGTAGCACCACTTATCCGGCATTCCCGAAATCGAAGCCAGGTAATCCGAGTGTAAATCCGCTGAATAGCTTTGGCAATAGACAGCTTTATTTACAGATTGAATATAACAGTAGAGCTTCAACCGTTTGGGAACATTACTAATTCGTGTAAAGTGAAACGTTTTCCCGAAGGCCTTACCTTCATCGAACCTTAGGGCCTTTATCGAGTGAATAAGTTCGTGTTCAGAGAATGAAGTTAGTATTCATTTCAGTGACGGCCTCCTTAGCTTCATGTATGAATTGGAATATCGAATGTCAAACCGTTCGAGAACGTTGCCACCTACAGTGAGAGTCCAACGGCTAAATAAATAGCTCCACATATCCTGTGATTCCGAATGTCAAACCATGTATCCCAGTAATATACGAGCTCTACAGTATGGGCAATAGACACCTTAATTCACGGTTTGAATAATAAATAATTCGCTCGGTAATGACACAACCATCTTTGACAGACGAGCGGTTAATTCAATCGCTTCACCTGCACAACGATACCAAGAGTCATCTACGGTATTCCGGTAGTAAGCCCGATGACATGCTTTGCAATAGACATCTTATTTCACGGTATGAATATTAAAGTCGGGAGTCAAACCGTCGGGGAGCATTACCAGATCCTATAGATTCATTCCTTTTTCGATTACCTTACCTTCCAGGGTCCAATCCTGCTGTAGCGAGTGTCCTGCTTAATGTTAACAGAAATCGAGAGTTAAAGCTTTCGAGAACGTTACCGCCTTCCTTGAGATTCGTACGGCTACGTTAATAGCTTCACGTATCCTGAGATACCGAAAGACAAACCAGATAATGCGGGGGTAAATTCGACGTACAGTATTGGAAATAGACACCTCAAATCAAGGTCTGCATATTAACCGGTTAACTGTGGCGCCCTCAATTAGGAGCGCGCACCGCTTCGTGTCGCCAGAAGCTAGCCATGACGAGTATACTCGTCAATCACAGGGTAAGTTGCGCTGGTAAGATATTGGATAAAAGAGATGGGATTATTTTATAAGATTGACACTTTTATTACTAATGTATATTTATTTTGTTAACTTAAACATATATGACGTACTTATTAGACGAAAAAAAATTAACTACATATGATAGAAAGAATTTAAGTTCCTGCTGTGGCGTGGTATTCAGCAAAACTGGATGTTACACATAATGGTACTTTACAAATGGAACACCAGTAACGGGATTCTTTCCTGATCTTGCGATTATAACAACATACACACCTTCGGGTAGGATTTTTTATATTCGAAGTTCCGGGAATATAATCCAGAATATGATTCCCGAGTATTTGTGTTACATGAGGCCTAGTTTGTGTCGATTTTTCTCCTGTTATTGGATATGATGCAGTAGTGTCCTCAACAAATTCTAGCAAAAATTCATTCGCGATAACGTTCCATTATTTTTTTTTTTTTCTTTTTGTATAATATATTTGAATTCATACAAATAATATCTAATAGATGGAGAAGTATTTTTTTATAAGTCTTTTTGAGTCTTTTTCTTGCTGTAGAGTATGCTACGATAATGACATCGCTCATGTCCACTCCACCCATTTTCTTAATATAGACTATCACTATTTCTGGTTTATTTTTGTTATCATTTTCCTTTTCTCTATTCCTACCAGATTATCATTATGCACAGTGCTCGCGATATAAAGCGCCCTCTTATCTTTTCACATCATCAACATAATTATGTTTTTAAATCTAGCAACGTATTCGCCTTTTCTAATATGCATTTTTATCAAGTCCGAGGAAATGCCAATCCTATATTTTTCTAATTGCGCCAACCACGTCTGTCTCATGGCTGCAGAATTTTTCAATCAATGGAATGCTGTTGTACCAGTTGTCTAAATGTAGTCTATATCCACGATCCAAGAGATTGCTACATAACTGTAACACAATACGTGCAGAAATATTGATCTCTAAATAACGCTGGTCATATTCTGTACCTTTCCGGGTATATACAGAAAAATTCCAAATATATCCAGATTCACTTTCGCATAAAGCAAAAAATTTTTTTCCGAATCGACTTCATTTTGATGGAATATAATGTTTCCAGGATAATCGTCCTTTCCACATTAGCAATGATTCATCAATGCAAATATCCATTTCCGGAATATATAAAGCTTGACACTCTTTCACAATATTCTCCATACCCGTTTTAATTTTAGTTACCATGGTTCTTGGCTCTATCTGATCGGAAAGTGGGTTATTCTCGAAGTCGAGAAATTTGCACAACAATGAAAATCGGTCGGCTGACATTACTTCAGAGAAAAACGGCGTACTAACGGATTCCCTTTTTGAAAAATACGTTTGTACAGTTGGTTTTTTTACGATACCCTGCAGGATCAACAAGGCGATGAAGCATCGAATCTCATTGTTATCTCTTGGAAGCCATTTTCTCATCCTTGATCGCGGCTTTAGATTCCGATGGCTTTGCAAAAATTGATCGGCGTATAAATTCGTTTGTGCTTCTATAACACCAATAACCACATGATCTAAATATTTTTCCATATAAAACAAGCACTTGTTCCTGAACAACCTTGGTACTATTTGTTGTTGGCCTGGGTTCGCTGAAAATCGGAATGGTTCTCTGTTACTTCCTGTGATACCCCACGTAGCATTTGTAACCAGGTTTTCATTCCCACTTTCGTCGCCCCCGGTCAGTATCATCCGATATAGTGGTATCGGTTTGAGTGGCAGACTATGTGGTGTCTTCATCGCTAATGTCCTCAGAAGACGATGAGAGTAATTGTACACGTCTCCATCTCATTGTAGGTGAAGCAACGTCATTG
>NW_027471809.1:0-19834 GCF_051020765.1 Lasioglossum baleicum | reverse complement strand
TGTTTTTCAATTCTCAACATTATAAACAGACATTCAATATTTAAAACATAACAATTGAATATCATAAACATAACAATTCATTATTTTAAACATTTAGTTAATTATTATTTTATGTATAATTTTATTATTATTCTATATTTATAATTATGTTTTAATTATTTATTATTACATAATTAAATAATATTTTTACGCAATTTTTCAAAGCATGTTGAGCAGAGTGCCGGTTGGCCCTTACTGCGGTTACAATAGGTGTTTCCTTTTTTCGTCTTATTCGCGGCATGCTGCCTACCATTTATTTTAGACATACGATTGTAACATTCTTTGCATCGCTGTCTCGTTTTTCTCGCTGGTCCATGAAACGACCATAGAAAATGTGTCCGATTCTTGGGCACTGCTTCAGTTTCAGCTGGCGTTTGTTCTCCGTGAGGATCCACGGTACTGAGGAGGTAATCAATAATTTTTTCCGGGAATCGTAAAATTTTCATGCCTTTGATACCCCATATTCTATGTATGTACCAGGCATTTACGAAAGAAGTTCCGCAAACTAATTCAATAAATACTTTTCTATACCACTCTATGGTTCTGCGTAAGCAGGTATAATACGATGACATCTGATCCGAAAGGTCAACCCCCTTCTTGGCTTAGTTACAGAGGAACACGATGTCTGGTTTTATCTTATTATTGGTACCCTCAACAAAAAGTCATTTATGATTTTCCGAAGTGGCTATCATACATACCGGCCTTTTGTCCGTCCGCTTTAAAAATCTAGCGCCGCTCCGATTTTGTAGACACATAAGGCCACCCCGTTGCTGCTTCTGTTTAGCTTGCAGCGGCAGAAATTTTTTATTAATTTTTATAGTTCCACAAATAAAAGTTCCTTCTTGTAAAAGTTCTTCGGCCAACGGAACACTGGTATAAAAACTATCAGTGAATAACACGCGGCCATCAAATAGTAAATCAGCTGCCGTCATTACAACATCGTGCGCATGTGTTTTCACTATAGTGCTTGAATTTCTTCGGCGTAAATATGAATATTGTGCGTATAGCCTTCCGGATGGCACAGTTTGTATATTTTTAAACCATATTTGTCCCCCTTTCCCGGAATATATTGGCGAAAACTGAGGCGAACTCGCCAGGGAACCATAGTTTCGTCGATCACAATATTTTTTCCAGTTTATAGTGCACTTCTGTATGTTTCGACAATTGCGTTAACTATTTCTCTAATTTTATCTAAACGGTCCTCAGTCGTAGCCGTGGCATTGTTAGTAAACTGCAAGTACCGAAGCATACATAGAAATCGATCGCGCCTCATCGCGTTTCTTATTCGTGCGATGAAATATATATCCTTCTTCGACCAGTATAATCTTAGCTCCGGTAGTGGAGCTATACCCGCGATTAGCAGGATCCCAATAAAAATTTTTATTTCACAGATTGTCACAGGTTTCCATGCTTGTTGGTGTCCTCTACTCGTAGTTGCAGAGATACTGCATATCGATTCGTTTCCTCAACGATCATCTTTAATATTCTAACTGTCAAGAATATCTTGTACTGTGAAATTGGATCACCGCAGTCCATGTCATCGATCAGCAATTCTTCATCTTCCGGATATTCAATCATGGCCTGACCTCCTAGTCTAATTTCCTGCCATTCGTCGTCAAAATTCACTGATTCATATCACGAATCATTGAGCTCCACATCCATAGTGTCTATTATTTAGGGGGGCAAAAATTAAAAAAGAGTATGCTAACCGCCTTTCTAGAAGAAATGAAAATTTTGACTACCATTATACTTACTGCAAGAAATGTATGCTCGGGAAACTTTCAGACCTCTACTGACCTCGCGCCTCATAAATATTACGCAGAACCCACAATACTCTGAACTCACACTAACTAAACTCTTCTTCACTTTCCGTCAACTCTAAACTATCCTTAAACCTCGTATCGTTGTCTAAACTATCAATGATCATCCCCAGTTACTAGGTCACATATTATATATGAAGTGTCGGCAGGGGCGTATTTGATCCCTCAGAAATCACTGATTTCCCTCATTATGTGTGGGCGGCCCTAAACGTCTAATTGGCGCGCCGAATACGCAGAATCTGGTCATAGTTAGCATACCTGAAGCACACCCCTAGGCCCGCGATCGGCTAAGGGAAAGGGAATTTTTCTGGAAAATCGCGCAATGGTCCTCGGCCACTTAGCCCGGCAATATATCTCTCTTTGGCGATCCTGCAAACAAAACTCTAGTGTGAAGCACCAGAGACCCTTTGCATTTTACATATTTTCTCCGCAAAGCATGTCACTCAGACTCCGAGTGCCAGGGCGCCTGGAAATCGACAGTCAGGGGTTCGACGAAATTGCCGCTCGCACTCAGCATAATTTACGCATAAAACTTACACTACGTCCTAGAACTATTTTCGTCGTGTACGACAATCGGTCGCAGTATTTCCAGAGTTGCTACGTTTGAATGGATCCTATTACTTCTATTCTAAACTTCTCGTAGTCCGAAACACAAGAAGTTAAAACCCCACTTGACCGAAATTAGACTCTGGCTCCGTGAACTTGGCTTACAATGGGCCAGTGGGAGGTCCATTTCCTCTACACTCGTGGACATTGCAAAGCGTGGGGTCATTAATATCGAGTGGCCTTACAAGCTGAAAATTCTTCGGTCACCGCGCTTGGATGACATGTAATTTATTAGTGCACTTCACCTTGAAGGAAGGGGTGCTCTCCGCTATCCTTTCGCGTGGGAGAACTTTTTCTCCCTCACGATGTCCCATACGAAGATCAGGGGAACGCCCTTGGTCGCAAAACGCCAATCAGGGTTGATTTCCCCTGCTTGGCCACTTTCCAGTTTTTCAAAACGCATCTTGGAAAATCGTGGAGAAAGTATGAAAGCTTCCATCAATGCGGTAAAAAAAAAAGTCTTCGAAACATCGAAGAGCGGAGAATATACTTCGAAACGTTGAAGAGTCAGGGTGAAAGCTAATTTCCTCCTAAAATGCTTACGCCTGTAAAGATAATCACAAAGATTATCACCGAGCACAGGCAAATTGAATCAATTCCCCAACATTGATTTGACGGGAAGCACGTGTCATAGTCGCGAGATAGCCATACAACTTCTAGGAATTACGAGAGTTCGATCGCGATGCGACAAGGTCAAAGTTGAAAAATTGCGATTTTTTTTTCCAAAATCGTTTTCCACAAAAACTAAGGGTGATAGACAAAAACTAATTTGCAGTTGAACAGCGTAATATAACGCTGCGCCGCTCAACATGTTCTGAAAAATAGCATAAAAAAATTAAACAATTATGTTATGTTTATAATATAGAATTGTTATGTGCTTAATATTGAATGTCTGATAATAATTTGGAGAATTCAGGAATAAACCTAATCTATAGTACGTATTTTGTGAAATACAAGTGTGACACTGTGGTGCACGCCGCTCCACGGAACAGAGGCGTAGGACACGCCGTGAAGCACGCCGCCCCACGGAGCAGGCAGTGAATTCGGGCGCCGCGACACAGAGAAAACTCTGAATATCGGCCCCGGCGTCAACGTGTTAATTCACGGTTTGAATACGAAAGTGGAACATCAAACCGTTTAAGAACAATACCTATTGCTATAAAGACAAACGTTTTACCGAAGGCCTTACCGTCCGTGAAGCTAGCCCGCCGTATCGAGAGTATAGCTACGTGTTTTGGGAAACACATTAGTATACAATATAGCGACGGAACCTTAATTACATGTATGAATTAGGAGATCGAGCGTCAAACCGTTCGAGAACGTTGCCACCTACTTTGAGAGTCCAACAGATAAGTCAATAGCTCCACATATCCTGTGATTCGGAGAATAATACCAGGTAATCTGAGGCTAAATTCGCTGACGAGTATTAGCACAGGATACCTTAATTCGCGGGGTGAATATTTGAATAGAGCGTCAAACTGTGTGGGAACGTTACTATATCCTATAAAGTCAAACGTTTTACCGAAAGCCTTATCGCCCGAGAGCCTGACCCGCTGCAACGACGGCATAAATGCGTTTCCAGTGAAAGAAATTATTATTCATTTCAGTGACGAGCAGCTTAACATCGAGCATGAATTAGAATATCGGGGGACAAATCGTTACAGAACAACAACACCTTCCTAGAGAGTCAAGCGGCTAATTCAATAGCTACACCTATCCCATGATTCGAGGAGTCAAGTCAGGTATTCCGCAAGTAAATCTGCTGTTCAGTATGGGCATTATGCACCCTACTTCATTCTATAAATATTAAGGAGCACAGTCAAACCGTTTGAGAAGGTAACAAGTTCCTACAAAGACAATCGTTTTACAGAAGTCCATACCCTCCGAAAAACTGACCCGCTGTATCGATAGTATAACTTCGTGTTCAGAGAAAGAAATCAGTCTTCATTTCAGTGACGGGCACCGTAACTTCATGTATGAATTAGAAAATCGTGTGTTATGTCGTTCGTGGATGTTATAATCTTCTTTGAGAGTCGAACGGCTTAGTCAATATCTCCTCCTATCCTCTGATTCCGAAAGTCAGGCCAATCATTCCGGAAGTAAACCTGGTGAACAGTTTTGGCAATGGACACCTTAATTTGCGGTATGAATAATAAAGTAGGGTGTCAAACCGTGGAAGAACGGTACGTATTAGTATAGAATCAAACTTTTTACCTAAAGCCTTATCTTCAGCGATGCTGACCCGTTGAATCTAGAGTATATCTTCGTGTTTCGAGAAGCAAATTATTATACATTTGTGTGACGGTCACATTTATTTCATGAATCTGTTAGAAGATTGAGGGTCAAACCTAGCGAGAACGTTACATACTTCATTGAGGATAGAATGGCTAAGTCAATACCTATGCTTTTCCTGAAATTCCAAAAGCCAAAGTAGGTATTCCGGGAGTACATCAGTTGAAAGGTATTGCCAATAGTCGTCTTAATTCATGGTTTAAATTTTAAAGTAGAACGTGAATCCGTTTGAGAATGCAACCAATTTGTATAAAGTCAAATGCTTTACTGGGAGACCGTACCCTCCGAAAGTCTAACGCGATGAATAACATGGAGATCTGAGGAGCAAATTAGTACCCAATTTAGCGATGGGGACCATAACTTCATGTATGATTTAGAACATCCATGGTCAAACCGTTCGAGAATGTAACCACCTTCCTTGAGAGTCGAACGGCTACTCAATAGCATCGCATATCTTATGATTACGAGAACGAATCCACTTACTCAGGGTGTAAATCCATTATACAGTATTAGCACTAGACACCTTAACTCACGGTTCAAATAACAAAGTACCTAGTGAATCCGTTGTAGGACGTCACATATTGGTATGGACTCGAACCTTTTACCGATGGCATTACCCGCCAAAAACCTAATCCGCTGTCGACAGTGCCTTCCTTAGTGTACCCGGAATATAATAAGTAGTCATTTTAGAAGACGCACACCTTATTTCCATACATGAATTGCAAAATCGGGAGTCAGACCGTTCGTGAGCGGTACCACCTTCCTTGAGAGTCGAATGTCCAAGTCAATAGCCTCACCTATCATGTGATTCCGAGAGACAAACCAGGTATACCGGGTTTAATTTCGCGGAACAGTTTTGACCCCAGATACCTTAATTGACGGATTGAATATTAAAGTTGAGCGTGAAACCGCTTGCGAACGATACCAGGTGGTATAATGTCAAACTTTGTTCGGAAGACCTTGCCATACGAGAAACTAACCCGCTGCATCGAAAGCATAACTTCGTGTACAGGGAAACAAATTATTCTATATCTTAATGACAGACACCATAATATCATGTAATATATAGAAGATCGAGGGTCAATATCGTTAGCGGTCGATACCACCATCTCAGTGAGTCGATGGGCAAAGACAATATCCTCGCCCATACTGTGATTCCGACAGTCAAACCAGGTTTTCCGGGAGTAAATACGCCGAAAAGTATTGGCAATATACTCATTAGTTCACGGTATGAATGCTAAAGCAGGTCGTCAGACCGTTGGAGAACGATACCTACTCGCATAGCGTCAAACCTGATACTGAAAGCCTTCCGATCCTAGAAGCAAACCCGCTGTTTTGAGAGTATGACTTCGTGGTCAGAATAGCAAAATGGTATAAATTTTAGCGACGGGCAACATAATTTCCTGTATGAATCAGAAGATCCAGTGTCAAGCCGTTCGAGAATGTAACCACCTTCTGTGAGAGACGAACTGCTATGCTAGTAACTTGAGATATCGTGTGTATCGAGTGTCATACCAGGTATTTCTCGAGTAAATTCACTGAACAGTATTAGCAATAGACACCACAATTCACGATTTGAATATTAATGCAGACCGTCATGCCATTGTAGAACTTTACCAATTGATATAAAGTCAACCGTTTTACCGAAGACCTGACACCCCGAAAAAGTAACATGCTCTATCGAGAGTATAGCTTTGTTCCCAGAGAAAGAAATTATTCTCCCTTTCACCGACGGGCACCTTAAATTCATGTATGAATTATAAGATCGAGTGTCAAACCATTCGAGACCGATCCCACGCTCGTTGAGAGTAGAACGGCTAAGTCACTTGCTTCGTGTATACTTGTGATTCTAAGAGTCCGTTGAGCAGTATTGGGAATAAACAACTTAATTCACATTTTGAATATTAAAATAGAGCGTCACACTATTTGAGATTGTTATAATTGGTATAACGTCAATCGATTTACCGATTTCATTTATAATTAGAGAAGCTAACTCGCCGTTTCGAGGGTATAGCTATGTCTATAGGGAAACACATTAGTATAAAATTTAGTGACGTTACCTTAACTTCGGGGAGTGATTTAGATGATCGAGGGTCAAAGCGTTCGAGGACGTTGCCACCTTCTGTGGGAGACGAACGGCTAAGTCTTTAACTTCACCTATCACGCTATTCCGATAGGCAAACCAGGTATTCCGAGAATCATTCAGCTTTACATTATTGTCAACGGAAACTTTAGTCCATGGCTTAAATATTAAAGTACAGAGTAAAACATATGTAGAACGTTACATATTGTTATAAAGTCAAACGTTTTTCTGAAAGCCATACCGTCCGAGAAGCTAGACCGCCATATCGAGAGTATAACTTCGTGTTTAGTGAAACACATTAGTACCCACTTTAGTTACGGTACCATAAGTACGAGTATGAATTAGAATATCGATGGTTAAACCGTTGAAGAGCGTACCACCGTCTTGGAGAGTCGAACAGCTAGGTCAAATGCATCGCTTATCCAGTGGATCGGAGATACAAACCAGGTATTCCAGGAGAAAGTCCGCTGGACATTATTGGCAGTGGAGACATTAATTCAAGTTTTCAATCTTAAAGTAGAGCGTGGAAGCCTTTTAACGCGTTGCCAATTGGTATAATGTCAAACACTTTACCGACGGCCTTACCGTCGGAGAAGCAAACACGGCGTTTCTAGAGTATAAGTTCGTGTTCACAAAATGAAATTAGTATTCATTTCAGTGACGGGAACCTTAACTTCATGAATTAATTACATGGTCGAGCGTCAAACCGCTCGGGAACATTGCCACCTTCTGTGAGAGACGAACGGCTATGTCACATACCATGAAGTTCCCAAAGATAAACCAGATATTCCGGGAGTAAGTGCGCTGCATAGTCTTGGCCATAGACACCACAATTCACGGTTTGTATATTAAAGCTGGCAGTCAAGCCGTTGTAGAACATTACCTATTCGTGTAGGGTTAATATCCTTACATAGTGTCTTACCCACCGAAAAACTGACCAGCAGTATCGAGAGTATAACGCCGTGCTCAGAGGTACGACCTGGTATTCATTTTAGTGAGGAGAAACTTAACTTAATGTACGAATTAGAAAATCGAGTGTCAAACTTTTAGAGAGCGATACCACCTCCTTTGCGCGTCGAACGGCTAGGTCATTAGCTTCACCTGTCCTGAGATTCCGAGGACCAAACCAGGTATTCCGGGAGTAAATCCGCAGCACGGTATTGGCAATAGACCACTTAATTTACGGTATAAATAGTAATATAGACATTCGAAACACCGTACAACGGTACCAACTGTCATATGTTCATACTTTGTATCGGATACCTTGCCCCCGAGAACATACCCCGCTGCCCAGTGGAATTGTTTAGTTTGCAAGGAAACAGATTAGTAGACTCTATAGATGATGGGCACTTTAATGCCATGTATCAATTGAAAGATGTAGATTCAAACCGTCCGTGAACGTGTCCACCTGTTTTGAAAGTCAAACGGCTAGGTGTAAAGTTTCACCTTTCGCGTGATTCGGAATGTCAAACCAGGTATTGCTGGAGTAAATGCGATCGACAATACTTCCAATAGACGCCTTAATTCACGGCTTGAATAAAAAAGTAGACGACCAATACTTTCGAGAACGTTGGCACCTTCTTTGAGAGTCGAACGGCTAAGTGAATAGCTACATATATACTGTGGTTCCGAGATTAACACCAGGCACTTCGGGATTAAATCCGCTGAGAAAGTATTGGCAATAGACATATTAATCCACGGTTCGAATATTAAGGTCGCACGTCAAATCTTTATAGAACGTTACCTATTCTTATGGCGTCAAACTTTTTACAGAAGGCCATACGTTCCGAGAGATCGAACCCGCTGCAGCAAGTGTCTTGCTCAGTGTTCAAGGAAGCAAATTAGTAGCATTTACTCCAGGAATACATGGGTTGACTCTTTGAATATTGCAATAGGTCAAGCTATGGACTTAGGCGTTGGTCTCACACAGAAGGTGGTATCGTTCTGCAACGCTTTGACCCTCGATGTTGATATTTACATACAAACATGTGGTCCTCGCCCTCTAAGATGCCAACTAATATGTTTCCGTCCACATTAAGCAGGGCACTCGCTACAGCGGGATAGGTTCTCGGATGAAATGGCATACGGTGAAAGAAGTGACTTTTTGGGCATGTGTTACGTTCACCGTCAGATTGACTCCTACATTAATACTCATACCGTGAATTGAAGTCTCCATTGGCCAATTCCGTGCAGCGGAGTTTACTCCAGGGATACCTGGTGTGACGCTCGGAATCACAGGATACGTAAAGCTATTGACATAGCTGTTCGAATCTGAAAGAATGTGGCAGTGTTCTCGAACTGCTTGACCCTCGATTTCCTTCTTCATACATGATATTAATGTACCGTTACTAAAATGTACAATAATTGGTTCCACTAAAGACCAAGCTATACTAGCGATACAGCGGATTAGATCTTCACAGGGAAAGGTCATTAGTAAAACGTTTGACTTTATAGCAACTGGTAACGCTCTCATACGGTTTGGCGATCTATTTTAATAATCGTACCACGATTTATGGTGTCCATTGACAGTACTCTTCTGCGGATTCACTCCCAGATTAGCTGGAAGTCCTTCGGAATCACAGGGTAGGTGAAGCTATCAACTTAGCTGTTCATCTCCTACAGAAGGTGGCGACGAAACTGAATGGTTTGACCCTCGCTCTTCTAATTCATACATGCAATTAATGCGCCCGTCGCTAAAACGTATACGAATTCGTGCCACTGAACACAATGTTATAC
Organism: Lasioglossum baleicum; assembly: GCF_051020765.1. Taxonomy (NCBI): domain Eukaryota; kingdom Metazoa; phylum Arthropoda; class Insecta; order Hymenoptera; family Halictidae; genus Lasioglossum; species Lasioglossum baleicum. The sequence continues at coordinate 10,258 of NW_027471809.1, read as the reverse complement.
TATCGATACAGCGCGTATGATTTTGGAGGGTAAGGCCTTCTGGAAAGCGTATAGCTTTATTCCACTTGGCATCGTACTCAAACGGATAGTGGTTCTACTTTTTCATTCAGCGCGTGTATTGCGGTGTCTTTATGCGAATACTGTAAAGTGGATTTACTCCCGGAAAACATTTAACGACGATCGCAATCACAGGGTAAGTGCAGCTATATACTCAGCCGTTCGACACCCAAAGAAGGTGGGAACGTTCATGAACGGTTTGACCCCCTATTATTCTATTCATACATGAAAATGAGGTGTCCGTCTGCGAAAATATCTACTACTTTGTTTCCGTGAGCACTAGCCAAGACACTTGCCCCAGTGGATTAGGTACGTGGATGGTAAGGTATCCGGTATAATCTTTGACTTTATACCATCCAGGTATTTTCTCTAATGATTTGACTACCCACTTTAATATTCATAACTTAATTTAACGTGTCTACTGCCTGTACTGTACGGCGGATTCACTCCCGGAATACCGGGTTCCAAGCTCGGAATCACAGGATAGGTGAAGCCATTGACTTAGCTGTGCGAATCTAACAGAAATTTGTAAAGTTCTGGACTAGCATGCATATCGATATTATTCGTACATGAAAAGAAGGTGCCCGTCACTTAAAGGAATAACAGGTTGTTTGCTACAACACGAATTTAGACATTTGATACAGCAGGATAGGGTACCGGTGGGTAAGGTCATAGATAAATAGTTTGACGCAATAACAATCTGTAACGATCGACGAAAATTTGACAATCCACTTTAATATCTGTTCCGTGAATTATCGCGGCTATTGGTAATATGGTTCTATGGATTCACTCCCGGGGTACGTAATCTGTCTCGCGGAATGACATGATATTTGTATCTACAGATTAAGCAGCTGGACTATGGAAGAAGGTGGAAACATTCTCGCACGGTTTTCCCCTCGATCCTCCTATTCATACATTCAAATAAGGTGTCCGTCTATCAAAATGTCTACTAATTTGTTCCGGTGAACACTCAGCAATCCAATCGCTAAAGGGGGATGGGATCTCGGAAGGTAATTCCTGCGGTGGAATGTTTGATTCTATGCCAATTCGTTATGTTCTACAACGTTTTTACACTGCACATTAATATTTATACCTGGAGGTATGGCTTATAACGCTATTACTGTACATCGGATTTACAACCAGAATACCCGGTTTGACTTTCGGAATCACAGCAAAGATGAAGTATTGCCTTAGCATTTCGACTCCCAAAGAAGGTGGTACTTTTCCCGAGCGGTTTGACTCACGATTTTGATATTTGTAAATGAAAATGTGCTGTAGGACAGCAAGAATTACTACTAATTTGTTTCCGGGAACAATAAGTAACGCACTGGCTACAGCGGCTTATGTTCCCTTAAGATACGGTATTCGGTAAGAATACGGATTTTATACGAATTGGAAAACTTCTTCGACGGTTTGAATCCTTACTTGAATATTCATTCCGTGAATTAAGTTGTATGTTGCATAACCTTTCAGCGGGTATTCAGAGAAGGAATGATTCTCTACGAATTGGTAATGTTCTCCATCGGTTTGACTCCCTACATTAATATTAATGCCGTGAAGCAAGCTATCTATTGCCAATACCAAATAGTGGATTTAGTCCTGGAATGCAGGCTTGACTCTGGGAATCACAAGCATATGTGCAGCAGTTGGCTTAGACGTTGGATTCTCGATGAAGCTGGTAACGTTCTCGAACGGCTTGACGCTAGTGATTCTTATTGCTACATGAAATTAACGCGCTCATCTGATAAAATGTCTACTAATTCGATTCTGTGAACCCAAAGCAAGATAAAAGATTACGGCGGATGGCGTTCTCGGAATGTAAGGTATAGGTTATGAAGAATGACTTTATACTAACTAGAAATGTTCTCAAACGGTTTGACTCCCAACCTTAATATTTCTGCCGCGAATTACTGTATCTATTTCCAATATTGTTCAGCGCATTTGCGTCTAAAACACGTGCTCTAACTCTCGCAATTACAGGATAAGAGAGACTGTTGTCTGTGACCTTGGGCTTTAAAGGAAGGTGGAGTCGTTCTGCATCGGTATGACTGTCGACTTTGCTGTTCATACCTGAAACAAAGCTGCTCGTCTGCTGAAAATTCTACTAATTGGTTTCCGCGTGCACTACGCATGATATTCCATGCAGCGGGTTACGTTCTAGGAAGGTGAAATATACGGTAAATAGTATGACTATATAAAAATTGGATATATTCTCCGACGGATTTATTCTCTAGTTTAATATTCAAACCGTTGATTAAGGTGCCTATTTCCAATACTGTTGAGCGGACTTACTCCTGGAATTGCAGGCTTGATTCTCGGAACCACGACTGTAGGTGAAGATGTTGACTTAGCTGTTCGTCTCTCACAGAAGGTGGTAATGTTCACAAACGGTATGACACCCGACCTTCGTATTCATACTGAAATTATGGTCCACGTCACTAAAATAGTTCCAATGCGTTTCCCTGAACACGTAGGTCGATAGGCCGGATTGGCTTCTCGGAAGGTAACTTATTCTGTAAAAAGAATGACACTATAACAATTGGAAATGTTCTCCAACGATTTAACTCCATTCTTTATTGCTCATGACGACAATTCAGGTGTCAATTGCCAATGCTGTATAGCGGATGTGCTCCTAGTATTCCTGGTTTGATGTACTCTTGCAATACCACGTATTGCTCTCGGACTTACAGGATAGGTGAAGCTATTGCCATGCATGTGCGATTCACTAAGAAATTGATAACGTTCTGGAAGGGTTATCCTCGCGATCCCCTTATTCATACATGAAATTAATAGTCCCGACACTAACATGAATACTAACTTGTTTCTTTTAACAGGAAGCAACACACTCCCTGCTGCCAGTTATGTTCTCGGAAGGTAAGGTAATCTGTAAATAGAATGATTTTATACCAGCCTGTAATGTTCACCGGCGGTTTGACTCTCGACTTCAATATTCACGCGATGAACTAATGTTTCCGTCGCCAATACTTCTCAGTGGATTTACTCCTGGAATACCAGGCTTGACGCTTGAAATCATAACTGCGGGTGAAGCTGTTGACTCAGCCGTTCGACTCTGAAGGAAGGTGGTAACGTTCTACAGCGGTTTGACACTGTAGTTAAGTACCTATACCGTGAAATAGGGTGTCTAATTGCAATACTTTACTGCGGATTTACTCCCGGTATACACGACTTTACAGTCGGTATCACAGGATAGGTGAAGCAATAGTGTTATATGTGCGATTTTACATAGGAGGAGGTAACTTTCTCGAACAGTGTGACCCTCGATCTTCTGATCCATAAAGGAAATTAAGTTACCCGTTACTACAATTTATACCATTTCGCTATTCTGATCACGAAGTCATACTCTCCAAACAGTGGGATTGCTTCTCGGAAGTTAAGGCCTTCGATAAAAAGTCTGACTCTGCACCAATAAGTATCATTCCACAACGGTTTGAATGTGCACTGTAATATTTATTCCGAAAATTAGGGTGTCTAATGCCTATGCTGTTCAGGGGATTTATTCCCGGAGTACGTGGTTTGACTCGCGGAATCACTGGATAGGTGGAGCTACTGATGTAGCCGTTCGTCTCTCACACAAGGTTGTATCTTTCTCGAACGGATTGACACTCGATCTTCTTATTCATAGTGAAATTAAGGCACCCGTCACTAAAATGCTTACTTGTTATCTTCTCTGAACAGAAAGATATTCTCTCGATACGGCGGATTACCATTTCCAAATAATAGGCTGTCGGTAAAACGTTTGACTCTTTACAAATAGGTAACGTTCCACAACGGTTTGGCTTTCTGCTATAATATTGAAACCGTCAATTAAAATGTCTATGACCAGCACTGCTCAGCGCATTTACTGCCAGAATATCTGGTTTGACTTTCGCAATCACAGGATAGGTGAAGCAATTGAGATGGCCGTTCGTCTCGCACAGTAGGTGGCAATATTCCCGAACGGTTTGACCATCGATATTCTAATTCATACATGAATTTATTGAGCCTTCACTAAGTTGTATACTAATGTGTTTCCCTAACCACCTAGCGATAGTGTCGATTGCAGCGGATTTACTTCTCGAAAGATAAGCCATGCGGTAAAACGTATGACTTTATACCAATTAGTAGCGTTCCCACACGGCGTGGCGCTCTATTTTAATATGCACTCCGCGAATTAAGATATCTGTTGCGAATGCGCTTCAGGGGATTTACCCTCGGATTTCCTGGTTGGACTCTCGAAATCACAGGATAGATGGAGCTATTGTCTTATGTGTTCGTCTCTTAAATACGGCAGTATCGATCTCGAGGGTTTCACCATCGAAATTCTAATTCACACATGAAATGAACTCGCTCGTCACAGATATGATGACTAATTTCATTCACTGAGCACGAAGTTATACTCTCGAATCGGCAAGTTTCCTTCACCGAGTGTAAGGCCATCGGTAAATTATATGACTTTATACAAATTGGCAATGCACTCAAACGGTCTGACGCTGTACTTTATTGTTCAATCGGTGAATAAAGGTGTCGATTGGCAATACTGTCCAGCGGATGTACTCCCAGAATATCTGGTTTGGCTCTCCGAATAAGAGGAGAAGTCAAGCTATTGCCTTAGCCGTTCATCTCAAACAGGAGGTGGTAACGTTCTCGAACTGCTTGATCCATGATCTCTTAATTCGTGCTTGAAATTATGGTTCTCGTTACCTAAATGTATACTAGTTGGTACCTCCGAACACGGAGTTATGCTCTCGATACAGGAGGTCAGTTTTTAGGAGGGTATGGAGTTCTGAAGGAAATATAATCCTACACGAGTACGTAAAGTTGTACAGCTGCTTGACGGCCTTCCTCAAAATTCACTCCGCGAAATAAGGTATCTACTGCCGATATTGTTCAGCGGAATTACTCTGGAATACCTGGTTTGACTCTCAGAATCGCAGGATAGGTGCAGCTATTGATAGAGCTGTGCGATCATCTATGAAGGTGATAACGTTCTGGAACGGTTTCACACCCGATCTTCTTATTCATAATGAAATTAATGTAGCCGCTACTAAAATGTTAACTAGCTTGTTCCTCCGAACACTAAGATATATTCCCGATACGACTGATCGGTTCCTCCGCAGGTAAGGCCATCTCTAATGTATTTGCCTTTATACCAGTTGGCAATGCTCTAAAACGATAAGACACTCTTCTTTACTATTCAGACCGTGAATTAAGGTGTTTATTGGCAATACTACAGGGCGCATCTACTCCCGGAATACCTGCTTTGACTGTCGGAATAACAGCATCGGTGCAGGAACTGACTTAGCTGAGCGACACTCAAAAGTGGTGATAACGCTCTAGAACGGATGGAATCGCGATCTTCTTATTCATACATGGAATTAGATTGCTCGTCAAAAAGATGAATACTAATTTACTTCTTGAAATAGGAAGTAATACTATCGATACAGTGGGTCTGGTGCACGGACAGTAAGGCCTTCCGATAGAAGATTGATCATATACAAATTGGAAATATTCACCGTCGGCTTGACTGTCCACCTTAGTATTCATACCGTTTGATTAACCACGTTTATTGCCAACGCTGATCGGATGATTTATACCTGGAGTACCTGGCTTGAATCTCGGAATCACAGCTCAAGTGAAACTCTTGACTCAGCCGTTCGACTCTCAAAGGAGGTGGCAACGACCTCGAAATGATTGATGCTCGATCTTCTAATTCATACATGTGGTTAAGGTGCCCGTCTGCTAAAACGTCTACTCATTTGTTCCCCTGAACCCGAAGTTGTACCCACGGCACATCGAGTTATATTTTCGAAGGTAAAGTATCTGCTGAGGTGCATGACGTTATATCAACTGGTAACGTTCTCCAGCTGTTTCATTCTGTAGTTTAATATTCATACGCTGAGTTGAGGTCTTTATCACCAATACTGTTCAGCGAATATACTCCTGGAATAACCGATTATTGGAATACCGTTTTTACTCTTACGCGTATTTACACCTGGATTATCAGGGTTGACTCTACGGAATCACAGTGTGCCTGAAACTATTAACTCAGCCGTCGGATTCTCAATCAAGGTGGTAACGTTTTCGATTGGTTATGCAGTAGATCTTCTGATTCATACATGATATTAAGGCGCTAGTTACTAACGTGTATACTAAATCGTATCTCTTATGACGAATACTGTTATACTGTCGAGACAGCGGATTAGGTTCATGGAGGGTAAGGTCCTCGGTAAAACGTTTGACTTTATACCAATTGGTATGGTGCTTCTACGATTTTCCGCGCTACTTTAACATTCATACCGCGAATTATGGTGTCTATTGGCAATACTGATCAACGGATGTTCTCCCGGAATACATGGTTTGTGTCTGGAAATCACAAGAAAGGAGAAGCTACTGCCATAACCATGCTACTGTCAGAAGAGGTTGTAACGTTCTCGGATGATTTGATCCTCCATCTTCCTATTGATACATGCAATTAAAGTGACCGTCTGCTAATGTGTCTGCTAATTTCATTCCTTGAACACAGAGCGAGACACACGCTACACCGGGTTATGTTCACGGAAGGTATGGTGTTCTATGAAAGGAATGGCTTTATACGCATTGGTAATGTTCTCGGTCGGTTTGACTCTCTACATTAATATTCATACCCTGAATTAAGGTGTCTACTACTAATGATGTACAGCCTATCGAGTCCCAGGATACCTGGTTTGACTCTCGAGATAGCAGGATAGGCGACGCTGATGACTTAACCGTTCGACTGTCAACGAAGGCGGTTACGATTTCGATACCTTTGATCCACGATCTTCTATTTCATAAATGATATTTATCCCTTTATTACTCCCTACTTTAATATTGAATCCATGAATTATGGTGTCCATTGCCTAGACTGTTCAGCGTATTCACTCCGTGAATACCTGGATTGTCACTCGAAATCGCAAGGTACGTGAAACTATTGACGTAGCTTTTCGACTGCCAAAAACGGCGCTAACGTTATCGAACGGTTTGACGATCGATCTTCTAATGCATACATGAATAAGGTGCCCGTCACGTAAATCGATATTAATCTCTTTCTCAGAACGGGATGACACACTCTCTATGATGCGGGAGCTGTACGCGTCAAGTAAGGTTTTCGGTAGAACGTTTCACATTATAGCAATTGATTATGTTCACAAATGGTGTCACGCTCTATATTTATATTCAAGCTGTAAATTAAGGTGTCTACTGCAAACACTGTCCCTCGCATGTACTGCCGAAGTACGTAGTTGACTCTAGGTATCCCAGGATTGGAGAAGCTGCTCAATTAGCCGGCCGTCACTCACAGAACGTGGCAAAGTCCTCGAGCGGTACGACGCTCGATCATCTACATCATACATGAAGATAAAGTGCCCGTCACTGAAGTGAATATTAACTTCTTTCTCTGAAGACGAAGTTGTATTCTCAATTACGCGTGTGATGTACGCGGAAGGTAGCACCTTCACTAAAACGTTTGACATTATGGCAATTGGTAACGATATAACACTGTGTGATGCGCTATTTTAATATTCAAGCCGTGGTCTCAGGTGTCAATGGCCAACACTGTTCAGCCGATTTACTCCCGGAATACCTAGTTTGACTCTCAGAATCACACGACTGGTGAAGGTATTGAACTAGCTGCCTACTCTCAAAGAGGTTGGTAATGCTCTCGAACGATTTGACCATCTATATTCAATTTCATTCATGAATTTAAGGTGCCATCACTAAAACGTATACTGATGTTTTTCTCAAAGCACGATGTTATACCCTCGTTACGGCGGGTTAGCTTCTCGGGCGTTGAGGCTTTCGGTAAAACGTTTGACGTTATAGCAACTGGTACCGTTCTCTAACGGGTAACGCCCTATTTTAATATTCACTACGCGAATTAAGGTGTCTATTGGTAAGACCGTTTAGCAGATTTATTCCATCAATACGTGGTTCGCCTCTCCGAATCACAGAATAGGTGCAGCTAATGACTTGGCCGTTCGTCTTCCACAGAATGTTGTAACTTTCCCGAACGGATTGCCCCTTGATTTCGTAATTCATACATGGGACTTTGGTTCCCGTCACTAAAATGTATACATATTTGTTTCCCTCGACATGATGTTATACTCTCGATACGGCGGGATAGCTTCTAGTAAGGGAAAGCATTCGGTAACAGGTTTTGACGCTATGCGAGTAGCTAACGTTCTTCAACGGTTTGACGACCTCCTTTAGCATTCATACGGTGAATTCAGGTGTGTACTGAGAATACTTTTCTGCTAATTTACTGCCGGAATACGTGGTTTGACCGTCAGAATCTCCGGTCGGGTGTAGCTATAGACTTAGCCTATAGATTCACACGGAAGGTGGTAACGTTCTCGATCGGTTGGACCCTCGATTTTCTGACACATACATGACGTTAATGTGCCCGTTACTAACAGGAATACTAATTTTGTTCTCTGAACACGAACTTATACACTCGCTGAAGCCGGCGATGATCGCCGAAGGTTAGTTCTCCTGTAAAACGTTTGAAATTATGGCAATTGGTAATTTTCTCAAACGGCGTGACGCACTATTTTAATATTGAAACCGTAGATTACGATGTCTATTGCCAATACGGTTCTGCGGATCTACACTCGAAAATCCTGGTATAAATCCCCGAGTCAAAGGATGGGTGAAGCGATTGGCTTAGCCGTTCAACTCTCATAGAAGGTGGTAACGTTACAGATCGGTTTGACCATCGATCTTCTAATTCATGAATGAAATTATGGTGCTTGTCGCCAAAATATGCAATAATTTGCTTTTCTGAGCACGAAGTAATATCCGCAAAAGAGAGGGTTTGCGACTCGGAAGGATAGATCTTCTGTAAAACGTATAACTTAATACAATTAGAGTACGCTCTACAAAGATATGACGGTCTGCCTTAATATTCAATTCAAAAATTAAGGTGATCATTGCCAATACTGTACGGGGTATTTACTAACCGGAATATCTGGTTTAACTTTCGGAATCCCAGGATAGTTGGTGCTATTATCACCTCCGTTCGTCTCTTAGAGAGTGTGGGAACCTTCTTCAAACGGGTTGACCTTCCATCTTCTAATTCATACATGAAATTAAGGTGCCAGTCACTGAAATGAAGACTACCATTTTTCCCTGATCGAGAAGATATATTCTCGATGTTACGGGTGAGGTTCGTGGAACTTAAGGCCTTCGGTAGAACGATTGACCTTATACCAATTGGTAACGCTCTCGAACGGTTTGTCGCTCTACTTTTACATTCAAAGGGTGAACTAAGGTGTCAATTACCAATACTGAGCAGCGTATTTACTCCCTGAATTGCAGGTTCGAGTCTTGGAATCACAGGTTGGGGGCAGCAGTTGACTTAGCTCTGCGATTCGCTAAAACGGTGCTAACGTTCTCCAACGGTTTGGCGGTCGATCTTCATATCCATACATGTATTTATGCTGACAGTCTCTGAAATGTATAGTAATCTGTTCCTCTGAACACGATGTTATATTCTCGATATAATGCGTTAGGCTTTCGCATGGTAAGGAATTCATCAAAACGTTTGCCATCATACCAATAGGCATCGTTCGCTAACGGATCGAATCAGTATCATAATATTACATCGTGAAATAGCGTGCCTAATGACAATCCTCTACAGCGGATATACTCTCGGATTACTTGGTTTGACTCTCGGAAACACAGGCAAGGTTGACCCATTGAGTTATCCGTTCGAATCTCAAAGGGGGTGGTAATATTCTCGACCGGTTCGACGCTCGATCTCCTTTTTCATATGGAAATTAAGGTCCCCGTCACTAATATGCTTACTAATGTGTTTCCCTAAGCACGTAGCTGTATGCCAGATACGGCAGGATAATTTCTCGCAAGCTAAGGCATTCGCTGAATCGTTTGACTTTATAGCAATTAGAAACGTTCTGACACGGTGTGACACTCTACTTTAGAACTCTCTCAGATAATTGAGGTATATATTGCCCATATTGTACAGCGCATTCACTCTATGTGTACCTTTGACCCTCGAAATCGGATAATACGTGAAAATGTTGACTTAGCCGTTCGTCTTTCCCATAAGGTTTGAACGGTCTCGATCAGTTTGACCCTCGATCTTCCAATTCTTACAGGAAATTATCGTAGACGTCACTAAAATGTATTTTAGCTTGTACCTCTGAACACGGTGTTATACTCTCAA